>NC_084591.1:8673760-8683760 GCF_033807715.1 Cololabis saira
GATTTTTTTTTTCATTATGCACTTCGAGAATGTCGAGAAAAAAATTTTGTGAATAAAGTTGAAATGTTGAGAAAAAAGGCGAAATTTCGACTTTATTCTTTCTGGAATTGTATTTCAACATTAATCTCGACATTTCAACTTTTTTCTCAAAGTGCACAATGAAAAATAAATCTTCCCCTCTCAAATATTTTTTCTCCTGCACGGCCCTAATACTCTTCCGTAATTTTTCCACATTTCTCCCAGTCTTTTTCTTTTTCCACGACACATTGGTTTTCTTTTCCACGTCTATGTAGGAAAGTGGATCCAAAGATCTAAAGACTAAACTGGTTTAAAGATTAAACCAGAGGAAACAACTTAAAACATTTATATTGGGGATTTTTGTTAGAACTTTTCGTCTCGTTTTGGTTCAACGAAAATGAAGACACATTTTAGCAGAGTTTTTATTTTGTAATCCACATTTTAGTCTGGTTTTTATTCCTCTACGATATTGCATTATATATTTAATTATTGTTATTGTCACATGACCAGCATTTTCGTTGCGTCTCGTTTTCCTCAGGTGATAAAGGTTTGTTGACGATATTTAGTCATAATTTTCGTTGGCGAAAGCAACTTTAGACGTGAGCGACGGCGTCGTGTCTAACCTCCAGTAAACTACGTGCTTACTTGGCCTTTCGTCAGGGGTCACGCTCGTGTTAAACCTGGAACTGAAGCCTGTGGGGCTCCACATCTGCACCACATCTGCACCACATCTGGAGGCCCAATAGAGGGCGCCACACCGTGACACATGCGCGTGGGACCAGCTGAGTCCGGAGCCGTTTCCAGGCGGCTGGAGCTCCAAATGATCCAGAACTCCTGGACCGGGACCAAGACCAGGACCAGGACCAAGACCTGGACCGGGACCAGGACCTGGACCAGGACCAGGACCAGGACCAGGACCAGGACCAGGACCTGGACCTGGACCAGGACCAGGACCAGGACCTGGACCAGGACCAGGACCTGGACCAGAACCAGAACCAGGACCAGGAGGATCAGAGCTGGCGGCGTGGGGGGAGTAAACGCAGAGTTGAGCCTGCAGCTGCATCTGTGATGTGAAGACACATGTGGAAACATAAGAAAAGGGAAAAAAAGGGATTTGAAAAGAGTGTTGGAGGAGGTTACTGCCGGTGGAGGGAGGGAGAGGGAGAAGGAGAGGGAGAGGGAGAGGGAGAGAGAGAGACCTCCTGCCGTCTCTCTCGTTTCAACCTCTCACACCAAACAAAGCAGCAGAAAGTATAAAATCATCATCGCGGCTGCTGTTTGAGCTGATGTTTATTTGTTTGTGTATTTCTTTAATTATTCAGATCCCCATAGCCATCACTCCGTTGTGGGAGTGAAGGCTATTCTTCCTATGCTCCTCACACAGGACACAATTATATACATAGTTTTAGTTTTTAGTTTATTTATTTAGCAATGTAAGACAAATATGAAAAAAACATGAAAAACAATGAAATAACATTCAAGGAAAGGAAGAAGCCTGATGGCTTATATAGAATCCTTTCCATATATGAATTAAAAAACAAAACAAAGCTATACAAGGGAGAGTAAAAAAAAACAAAAAAACACAAGAAAATGTAACTCAGATCAAATAATGAACATTACAAAGATGAAACAATAAGAAAGTTCTTTAAATGTTTTTTTTGAATATTGGCAAGGATGGTGATGATTTAAGAGATTTATTGAGTGAATTCCACAAGTGGGGGCCTCTGTAAGTGATGAAAGATTGATGTTTCCTTACATACAGGACTGTCTCAGAAAATTAGAATATTGTGATCAAGTTCTTTATTTTCTGTAATGCAATTAAAAAAAACTAAAATGTCATACATTCTGGATTCATTACAAATCAACTGAAATATTGCAAGCCTTTTATTATTTTAATATTGCTGATTATGGTTTACAGTTTAAGATTCCCAGAATATTCTTATTTTTTGAGATAGGATATTTGACTGTAAACCATGATCAGCAATATTAAAATAATAAAAGGCTTGCAATATTTCAGTTGATTTGTAATGAATCCAGAATGTATGACATTTTTTGTAATTGCATTACAAAAAATCATAATATTCAAATTTTCTGAGACAGTCCTGTAATAAAAACGTACAGAATAACAATAAAGTATATTATTTCTTTATTTTTGGTATTTTATTCTTTATTTCATTCATTAAAAGAAAAACAAAACAGTTCAATATTATTACAACAAATCTCTTTCCTTGAATGAGAGGTGTCTGTAATTTCACAGTACAAAAAGCTAAAAAAGGTATGAAAAGGAGATGTGTCTCCATCGTTGGAGTTAAATTCTGGAATGATGCCAACATAAATTTAAAAACATGTCATTCTTTTGTTGTATTTAAGAAAATGGTTTGTAAAGCTATTTTTGAAGCTTAAAAGTGCAATTGACCATCTGTTAATGTTTCTTTGCTTTTCTATTGTTTCTTTGCCTTTTGTTGTTTCTTTGCTTTTCTCTTTTTGGTTTTCTGCAGGTCGGTAGCCAAAAATAGAAAGTTGGTACAATAGGATAGGCTTTTATAAGCAATTTGCTTCTGACTATGCCTTTTCAGTTATTGTTCAACACAGTTTTTTGGTTTTGTATGAAAAGTTAATGCTGTGTACAATGTTTTTTTGGTGTTGTTTTGTGTTGCAATGACTGAATAAACTTCATTCATTCATTCATTCAACGGGAACAGAAATAGATAGATGTTCAGATGTTTCCCAAGGCTGCTGCAGAAGTCGTTACCATGGAAACTTCAAATAAACGCCCTTATTTGGTGTTTCACGGTATTCCTCTTATGATCTACGTGTGTTTCTGTGAAATCATTGAATCATAATCGTGTTTATCAAAACACAAAAGAAGCAAAAAAGGAAAGAATTCATGTGGGCAACACTAAGTACCTCTTTACTGATAAGATGGAAGAGCTGCAGCCGGGAGGTGATCATAATCAATCAGCTGATCATCATTATAATCAATCAGCTGATCATCATAATCAATAAGCTGATCATCATAATCAATCAGCCAGAACCTGGAACCAGAATCTGGAACTAGAAACTGGAACTAAAACCTGGAACCAGACGAGTCTTTTCTCTCCGTCTTTAGTCTATAAAGCATCTTTAAAGGGATTGTGACATGAAAAACACATTTTTCTTGATTTTTTGTGTTTTGTTGGGTGTCTTAACATCAATTACACCCAAAAAACAACGAACTTTTAACATTCAGTGTATTGTGTGCTTTCTGGGATTTTCCGCATAACTGTGCAAAAACGGCGCATGTGGTTTTGTGGCGGGTCGTTACGTAACGATCCGCTAAATCACCGCCCCCTCCACCCAGCTCCCTGTCTCCTCTCCTCTCCAGCGCACCATAAAGGCTGATTTATGGTTCCGCGTTACACCGACGCAGAGCCTACGGCGTAGGGTTACGCAGCGACGCGCTCGGAAAGCTGAACCCTACGGCGTAGGCTCTGCGTCGATTTAACGCGGAACCATAAATCAGGCTTAACACGGAGCTGTTTAGAGCCTCTTTTGTTCTAATCACCGGAGGAAAACTGCTAAGAAGACCCGCGGCCACTGACGACTTAAGATAAGGGGACAGTGCTGCTTGCATGCCTTTATTTTTATGATTGTTTGCGGTGGACTGCTTCGCCGTGCTGCTTTTCCGTGCATGCTTCGCCTGTCGCTCCCGGCTTAACTCTCCGACGCCGCTGTGAGCGTATGGCTGGAGGAGGAGGAGGTTTGGAGGAGGAGCGGGGCAATGATTGACAGGAAAGGGGGAAAAGGAAGCGTTTTTCACGGCGCAAAAAAACACTGTAATAAAAAGCCAGGAAAAGAGTACTAGAGTGAAGTTTTTCTTGTTACACTCTTTTAGACACATTTGAGGGATGTTGGCCAAGACTTTTAATAGTGTTAAAAGCATGTTAAAAATGATGTCACAATACCTTTAAGGTCTGCTGATCTGCAGTGGCGACTTCTAAAGGGAACATTGGCCGTTAACACGTTTGTGTGCAAGATTAATCCCAGTGTCTCTGCTCAGTGTCCTTTTTGCCAGGAACTGGAAACAGTTTTTCACTGTTATTTAGAATGTCACAGACTCAAAGTGTTGTTTTACTTGTTGGAATTTGGTTTTAGGAAATGTAATGTAATCTGGTCTGGAACTGCCTTTATTTTTGGTGCAGGTTATAAAAAAGAGAGTGCAAAAAAGTGGCAGTTGTTAAACTTTGTAGTGGGACAGGCAAAACTGGCCATCTACAAAACGAGAAAAAATCAAGTAGGGAATGTTTTAGGTGAAGGTCTGCAATCAATGTTTGTTTCTTTGGTGAAAGCCAGAAAAAGGATTGATTTTACACTTTATTCACTCATGAAGAATGTTGACCAGTTTATAGATCAGTGGTGCTTTACAGATGCTCTGTGTAGTGTGGTTGAAGGGGCACTGGTTTTTAATCACTCTCTAGAATGATCTGAGAGGTTAGGATGTTTCGTCCCATGCTTTTATTCTGCTACATATGTTTTTAAGATGATTGTGTCATATTGAATGTGATTTTTATTTACTTGTATAAATAAAGATGGATTCAAATCTCTCCATCTTTAGTCTTTTCTCTCCATCTTTAGTCTTTTCTCTCCGTCTTTAGTCTTTTCTCTTTGTCTTTAGTTTTTCTCTCCGTCTCTAGTGTTTCTCTCCGTCTTCATCCCTCGTTCCTGCAAGTCTCCAGTGTTTACATCCCAGCGTCTGTTTGTCCGGCGGAGTAAACAGGTACCGCTGGTCTGAGGGTCCGGCGGCAGCTCCAGGTGCAGCTCCTCCTGATGGATGGAGGAGGAGGAGGAGAAGAAGAAGAGAAGGACTCTCTCCGTTTACAAACACCGTGTTCCGGAAGGTCGTCCGTCTTGGTTCCTGAGGACGTTTCAGAGTCGCCTTCCAGGAAAATCCAAACCTGGAAAATGAACAAAAGCAGCAAGTAAAAACAAATAGGTTTGGAAGAAACATCCCTGCAGTCAAATTTCAACTCCCCAGAGACCCCAGAGTCCAGAACCTGGAACCAGGACCTGGAACTAGAACCTGGAACCAGAACATGGAACTAGAACCTGGAAGCAGAACATGGAACTAGAACCTGGAAGCAGAACATGGAACTAGAACATGGAACTAGAACCTGGAACTAGAACCTGGAACTAGAACCTGGAACTAGAACCTGGCCCACCTCTTTCTCCCACATCAGGTGGAAATGCTTCTGTAGCTGCTAACTCAGGTCTCTTAAAGGGACCTATTATGGCATCTACAGAGGTGGAAAAAGTACTGAAAAATTGTAATTGAGTAAAAGTATCTTTACTTTGCTTAAATCTTACTCAAAGTAAAAGTAAAAGTACTCATCTTAAAAATGTACTCGAGTAAAAGTACAAAAGTACTTCATTTAAAATGTAATTTGAGTAAAAGTTACTTTCAGTTATTTAATGCAAAAAAAGAATGAGTCACGAATCAAATCCAGCACAAGTTGTTTTAATCAACTTCGAGGCATTTTAAAGTATTAATTTAATTAATTTAACATCCACACTTGTAAAAGCTCAGCTGAGCTCAGTAACATAATCTGTTTTAGGACTAGGTGAAACAATCCCGTTCATTTAAGGGATTGTTTCACCTAGTCCTAAAACAGAACAGAACTTTTACTTCCGCAGAACAGGACAAAAAGGACAGTCACAACCTGTACTGTAAAGTGCAAACTATTTTCAGTCATATTGTCCAACCGACACTAACACTAAAACCAGAATCAAAGTATTCAAACACGAAATAAAGTGCCCAATGCCCGCAGGATCCTACTATTCACAATAAACCACAATAAAATGCCCACAAGATTTTCACCATACATTTTGTACTCAGTAATTGTGAGGGGGTTCAAATGTAGCGAAGTAAAATACTTGGGTCAAAATGTACTCGAGTAAAAGTAAAAATTACATATTTCAAAAACTACTTAGAAAATTACAAATTACTCATAAAAAGTACTCAATTACAGTAAAGTGAGTAAATGTAATTTGTTACTTTCCACCCCTGGGCATCTAATACCTATTTTAAACAGGTCTTGAATGCACAGCTTCAGGCAAAGCTCCTGGTACCGATAACATTCCAGCTGACCTCCTGAAATGTGATGTTGATATGATTCCTCACCTGTACGACCTGCTAGTGACTTGCTGGCAAGCAGGCTCCATTCCTGCAGAAATGAGAAACGCTAACATCATGACATTGTACAAGCAAAAGGGTGACAAAGGTGATTGCAACAACTATCGCGGAATCTCACTCCTGAGTGTAGTCGGCAAAGTCTTTGCTAGAGTCGTATTGACAAGGCTCCAAACACTTGCCAATCCCGTCTACCCGGAATCTCATTGTGGTTTCAGAAGCAGCCGTTCAACAGCAGACATGATTTTCTCTGTGAGGCAAATTCAGGAAAAATGCAGGGAGCAAAACAGACCTCTGCACTTAGCTTTCGTAGATCTTACTAAGGCATTTTACATGGTCAGCCGCGAAGGGCTATTCATTATCTTGGATAAAATCGGATGTCCTCCAACTCTACTGGCATTGATAAAATCCTTCCACAAAGACATGTCTGCAACAATCACCTTCGAAGGTTCAACGTCAGACAGCTTTCCAATCTGCAGCGGAGTTAAGCAAGGCTGCGTGCTTGCACCTACTCTGTTTGGCATATTTTTCTCAGTTCTCTTGCATCACGCCTTCGGTGATTGCGAGGATTCGGACAGTATCTACCTTCATACAAGAACTGACGGAAAACTGTATAACCTTGCCAGACTTCGTGCCAAATCAAAGGTCCACAAAGTGTTAGTACGTGAACTACTCTTTGCTGATGATGCTGCAATAGTGTCCCATTCCACAGAAGGCCTACAGCGCTTGATGGACAGGCTCAATGTTGCTTGTTCGGACTTAGCATTGATTATCAGCATAAAGAAGACAGTAGTTATGCACCAAACGGGATCCCCATACGACGCAGAAGTCACTGTTGATGATAAAGCATTGGACTGTGTAAACCACTTTACCTATCTCGGCTCAACAATCTGTAGTGATCTCTCAATGGACAAAGAAATCGAAATCCGCATCGGTAAAGCTGCGACTACATTCAACCGCCTTAGAGCTAGAGCTTGGCAGAACAACTATCTCACGGAACGAACTAAGTGCCGCATTTATGAATCCTGCGTTCTTAGTATAATGTTATATCGGCGGAAACATGGACAACATATGCCCATCAAGAACAAAGGCTGAACTCCTTCCATATGCGTTGCCTAAGGCACATACAGGGAATTAAGTGGCAGGACAGGGTCACGAACGAAGAAGTTTTGAAACGGGCTGCATCGCTCCCGTCGCTACGTAACGACAGGAGCAGAATCTGAACGGCTCGTAGATCCACATCACACTGGACGGCTCATCCGGGCGGCTGTACAGACACTGCAGAATTTGTTGCTTTCCTCCTTCTCTGAGTTGGCAGGCTGAGGGGAGACCACTTTATATATGTTAAAGCAAGAGAAAACATGTTTTTCATAATAGGTCCCCTTTAAGTCTTAGAGAAGCGGACTGCCTCCACGGCGGTCTACCAGGACCTGGTTCTGGACCGGGTCCTGGGATAGGGGGGCAGGTCTTAAGGGGCTGACACACCAAGCCGAAAATCGACCGTCGGGCCGTCGGTAAGCGTCGGTGCTCGTCTGTCGGCATAGTTTCCCCGGTGTGTCCTGCACGTCGCCACAGGTCGGGCGCCCATCGGGACCTTTTCAGGCGATTCGACATGTCGAATCGGCGTCGGCCGTCGGTCAAACAACTCACTCTGTGATTGGCTGTTCCCAGAATTTCCCAGAATGCTTTTCATCGTCATTTGCGGACTGAATAAAAAAAAAAAAAAAACATTTCTAGCGAGAAATAAATATTTTACTTTCATAATATTCACTCAGTGAATGTACATAATCACTCGCTTGTCTTTTTCAAACCGCGCCAGAACAAAGGCTGATTTATGGTTCTGCGTTACACCAACTCAACGCAAAGATTACGGCGTAGGTTACGCGGCGACGCGCGCCGTACACCGTACCGTACGCCGTACCCTACGCTGTAGGCTCTGCGTCGATATAACGTAGAACCATAAATCAGCTCCGGAGCCGGCAGGCAGAAAATCCCGAAATTTTCGGAGCAAATTACTTAACAGGCGTAGCTACAACTGTTAGTTTTCATCTATTAAACCAACATTTATCTTCCTAAATGATTTATTTCAGCCAGCAGTAATTCTACACAGAGTTTTTTTTGTCTGTTTTGATCAGATCTCTTCTG
Organism: Cololabis saira; assembly: GCF_033807715.1. Lineage (NCBI taxonomy): Eukaryota > Metazoa > Chordata > Actinopteri > Beloniformes > Belonidae > Cololabis > Cololabis saira. Next base: position 8,682,090 of record NC_084591.1, read on the forward strand.
GTCAGATTTTTGTTTGTCTGCACTTGTGTTTTCTCAATAAAGCTTTGAAAAAAAAGCGCTGTCCTCCTCCTTGAGCCCCTGAATACAGACTACCGCTGCCTGCTGGTATCTCTCACGCATGCGCAGAACGTACGTGCTAGTTCGCCGTCGGGTGTCGTATTTGCGGTGTGTCTAGTGAGCCCGACACAGCAGTCGGCAGAGTGCGGGGGAAGTCGGGTTGGTGTGTCAAGGCCTTTAGACTCCTCTGACTCCAACACTGTCCCCCCCCAGTCCTGCAGGCCTGCAGCTGCCCAGCTGGGAGACTCTGTCCTCAGAGGTGGAGTCTCTGCAGAGACACCTGTCCCAGGTGGACTCACCTACAGTCCTCTGCCACAACGACCTGCTGACCAAGAACATCATCCACCACCAAGGTGAGGAGGGACGGGGGTGGGGGCCGGGGCAGGGGGGGGGCTGCATCGGTCGCCACGGTAACCGCCTCCTCTCTCCTCCAGGGACGGTGAAGTTCATCGACTACGAATACGCAGACTACAACTACCAGGCCTTCGACATCGGAAACCACTTCAACGAGTTTGCAGGTTCATCCCTCCATCATCCATCCATCATCCATCCATCATCCATCCATCATCCATCCATCATCCATCCATCCATCCATCCATCCATCCATCCATCCATCCATCCATCCATCCATCCATCATCCATCCATCCATCCATCATCCATCCATCATCCATCCATCCATCCATCCATCCATCCATCCATCCATCCATCCATCCATCCATCCATCCATCATCCATCCATCCATCCATCCATCCATCCATCACTGTTATTGATCCATGTTGTGATTACTTCTGTCTTCACCTCCACCTGAACTGTGCTCCTCCCTCCATCTCCATCTCCATGGTGATGCAGGTGTGACAGATGTGGACTACAGCCGGTACCCGACCTTTGACCTGCAGAGGGACTGGCTGACGGTCTACCTGCAGAGCTACAAGACCAGCAGGGGGCGGGAGGCCGTCGTCACGGAGACCGAGGTGGAGCGGCTCCACGTTCAGGTCTGCAAGTTCTCCCTGGTGAGTAGAGCAGGCCACGCCCCCTGTGACGTCAGACCACGCCCCCTGTGACATCACAGGTCTGGATCTGGACCCTAGTGGTCTGTAGAGGACCTGCAGGTCTGGATCTGGACCAGGGGTGTCAAACTCATTTTGCTTGGCGGGCCGGATTTTACTATTGTTATCTAATCCAATATCAGTTTAGTTAATTTTATAGGAAATATGCACTTTGTTTACACTCTAATTATGTAAAATATTTTTCTTCAGGATCTTTTCTTGATATTTCTCGGTTTTTTTTCAAATTATGTAAGATACTTTTAATATCATTTTACAAATGATAAACAGAAACAAGTATGTTTTTTTTATATTTCGCTTTTTTATAGGAAATTTAATTAAAAGCAAAATCTTTCTTATTACATCCGAGAGATTTTTCCAGTACAATTAAGTGTATTTATTTTTAAAAATTGGCGCGGATATTTACGCCAGTGTGCCGAAAAAGTCAGCACTTCTTTTTTAACTGTTTTACTTTGTCACTATTCTCGTATTCGAAACTGAAATTCTCCGAATAAATATCTTCTATCATCTTTTTTAGCAGTGATATTTTTCCTGCGAAAATATATAATA
>NC_084591.1:8703760-8726260 GCF_033807715.1 Cololabis saira
CCCGGTGCTGGTACGGATCAGGAACCAGGACCTCTCACCCCCCGGGCCTGTCGACACTCTCACACCCACACTGGATCAGCTTCCTGCAGCTAAAATCCTGCTGACAGGACCGGCAAAGACCCCCCTGAAGACCTGCAGGTCCTCTACAGACCACTAGGGTCCAGATCCAGACCTGCAGGTCCTCTACAGACCACTAGGGTCCAGATCCAGACCTGCAGGTCCTCTACAGACCACTAGAGACCAGATCCAGACCTGCAGGTCCTCTACAGACCACTAGGGTCCAGATCCAGACCTGCAGGTCCTCTACAGACCACTAGGGTCCAGATCAGACCTGCAGGTCCTCTACAGACCACTAGGGTCCAGATCCAGACCTGCAGGTCCTCTACAGACCACTAGGGTCCAGATCCTGACCTGCAGGTCCTCTACAGACCACTAGGGTCCAGATCCAGACCTGCAGGTCCTCTACAGACCACTAGGGTCCAGATCAGACCTGCAGGTCCTCTACAGACCACTAGGGTCCAGATCCAGACCTGCAGGTCCTCTACAGACCACTAGAGTCCAGATCCAGACCTGCAGGTCCTCTACAGACCACTAGGGTCCAGATCCTGACCTGCAGGTCCTCTACAGACCACTAGGGTCCAGATCCAGACCTGCAGGTCCTCTACAGACCATTAGGGACCGATTCCAGGTCTGCAGTTCCTTTTAAAGACCACTATGAATGAATTAAGTAATGGTCTTTATTTCGGTTTTAAGCATTGTACAAGCCATTTTTACAAAACCAAAAAAATGAAAAAGTCAAATAAACATTGCTTTTGCCGAAAAGGTGTAGGCTGAAGCCGTAGCTTATACCCTTTTTATCTTTTGATCAACTTAAATATGAAACATTAGTGTAAGGCTAGTGTTGAGTGAAGCCTTACTTGAGTAAATTAAACTTATTTCGGGTCGTGAGTAAGAGAAAAGACGGGGACAACGGCTTCGGAGTTGGCGTGTACTTTAATGACCCAAAAACAGAGTAGGAATTTTGAACATCCACCGGTATCACTCCGCCTTATGTAAAACATATTAATCACAACAGGTATGCTGACTAATGTAACTATAGTCCCTGACTTACATCAGAATATACCAAAATATATTTATAAAATACTGAACCATGAATTACCAAAATAAACTTAACAAAATAAATCTCCTCTTACATTAGCATTACTCCGTGAAAACAAACAATCCATAAAGAAGACAAAATATAAAATTGACGTTTCACATTCTAGAATGTTTTTGATAGTATACTTTATAGTTAGAGTGTTTTATATTTATTTACAATATTTTCTTTAAAGGAGCTTGAGGCCGGATTGTGGCAGGATTTATGAAAAAAATTTGTATACATTTTAAGTTTTCTAGTAATAAAGTAATAATGTCAGGTGAAGTTCCAAACCCAAAAGAATGAGCCCTCTAGCGTATCTCTCCGTTGCCTTGAACAGGCTGTGTGCTGCAAAATGTGCTGCAATTCGGTCCCGAATTTCCCGCGCTGTCCTGTGGATGTGACGTCACATGATGCTGCATGCACGTTCTCCCCGTTCTCCCGTGCCGGCTTCACTGTTGGCTGCAGTACTCCCAACGGCCGTCGTGGTGAAGGGTGGCGCTAGAGAGTCTCATTTCTTAAAAGGAGCCTCAAGCTCCTTTAAACATTTTCTTGAACTTGTAGATAAAACTACACATTTTTAGGTCATTGTCACAACTATTCCACATTTCTCTTGCCTTAATTGATGTACATCTCTTTTTAATATTTGTTCTTGCTGTCGTCATCTCAAACATAAGTTTCTCCCTTAGGTCATAGTGGGTTTCTTTTATTTGGAACAAATCCTGACTGCAGTTTAGAAGCAGTTTCTGCTGGGCTTTAAAGGCAAATAAAACAGTTTTCTGCTCTACTATATCATGGAATTTTAGAGTGTTATATTTAATAAAGAGATTATTTGTTTGTTCATAATACTCAGATCTACTAATTATCCTTAAAGCCACTAGGGTCCAGATCCAGTCCTGCGATTCTTTTACTGACTACTATTAGTAGTCAGAAATACAAGCAGAAACGTGCTGAAGCTCCTCCCACCGGAGGATATCACCATATAAGGAAATCCGCCCTCTGTGATGTCAGAGTGAGCCGATATTAGAAAAAACCTCTGCAAAAGGAAGTGTTTTTTTCACATAGTAAAGCTACAACATACGTTTGCTTCCTTTGATGAGGCTGCTGTCATGTCTAAGATAAAAGTTTATTCTAACAACACAGTTTATACGTCACGAAACATAAAAACTTGAATTAAAGTTAAATTAAATACTATAAAAATGTGGAACTCAACCCTAAGAAGCATTAGCTGTAGTCACGGCTACGCCAAAGTGCATCGATGACATAATTTATTTTGACCTTCATTTTCAGGCGGTTTAGAAGTCAAAGCATGATAAATAAATAAATAAATAAATACATGAATAAATAAATAAATAAATACATAAATAAGTTTGGTATGACAGACTTTCACAAATTTTACTGGTGGAACTAATTTCTTCTTCTGTTCCATCAGGCCTCCAACTTCCTGTGGGGTCTCTGGGCCATCCTGCAGTCCCGCTACTCCTCCATCGACTTCGACTTCCAGAGGTTTGTGAACCAGTTGGAGATCAATACTTACTTCAGTAGATGGTTCCTTCAGCAGGAACTCTCAGTAATTCGTTCCTTCAGCAGGAACTCAGTAGATGTTGAGTTGAAGCAGTGCCGCCGGTGACCTCCAGGGGAATCTGACTAGCAACCTTTAGCTGGGGGCTGCAGACAGCTTCTCTAAGACCTTTGCTTATGTCTTTCCCTTTTGGCGTTGTGTTAACACACACCTCAATGCTCCAGAACAGCAAAGTTATTCAGAGCCATTTAAACACTGTGAAACTGTTTGATAAGAGGAGTCTAGATAAGGTTCTGACCCCGCCCCCTAAAGTAACCCAGCTGCTGTGAATCGCTGTAAACACGTGGCTGAAAAGAGAGCTGTTGTGCTTTATATCTGACTCCTAGACGAACGGGTCGTCGTTGACTACACAACAAAGCATTTCTTGGCGGAGAATCTGCAATAAATAACCGGCTGGAATTTCTTCATTTTCTCTGCAGGCGCTCGTCTACTTTTCTTGTCACTTTTCCACTTAGACAAAATATTTAGACGTGTAATTCTCTGTTTTCTGTCACACATCGCGATAAGATGAAAGCTGCAGCTTTCAGACGACATTAGAGCTAATTTATTTCATTCCTGCATTTAAAAATACTGCTGCGTTTCAGGCCGACTAACAGCAATACTGAGAGTACAGTTAGTAGAGTTCCTACTGAGAGTTCCTGCTGAAGGAATTATTTACTGAGAGTTCCTGCTGCTGAAAGAACATATAGAGAGAATGCGCATGACATCACAGATGCGACTTCATAGCGGGTTTCGCCCAATGAGTGTCAGAAAGACTGAGTGGCAGCGTAAACTTTCAGTTTGAGCAACTGGAAAACATCTAAAATGGGAAAGAGCTGTTGTGGGATCGACTGTACTCATAGATTTAGCAAGAAATCGTTATCGTTTTACAGACTGCTGAAAAATAAGCTTAAGAGAGACAAATGGATCGCTGCAATTCTCAGAAACAACTGGATTCCAGGCACCGAAACGTGGATTTGCGGTTCCCATTTTGTATCAGGTAATGTTGGATTTTTGGGTAGCTAACGTTAAACGGTCAAATCATAAAGTTCGGTGTCCTCATTACTTTAATTTCTACAACAAATCCTGCCTTGAAGTCGGACCAAGCGTCAAGACTTTTGTAAGCCTTCAAGCTTTGCTTCGTGTATTTCCCCGGCATAGAAATTAAGTACATAGAAATATCAGGAAACTGGATTCGTGGCCAAATATTAATGTCCATGGACCACTGGTTCTTGGTAACTGTACCAAATATTAATGTCCATGGACCACTGGTTCTTGGTAACTGTACCAAATATTAATGTCCATGGACCACTGGTTCTTGGTAACTGTACCAAATATTAATGTCCATGGACCACTGGTTCTTGGTAACTGTACCAAATATTAATGTCCATGGACCACTGGTTCTTGGTAACTGTACCAAATATGAATGTCCATGGACCACTGGTTCTTGGTAACTGTACCAAATATGAATGTCCATGGACCACTGGTTCTGGGGGTAACTGTACGGGTCACTGTCAAGTCCAACTGCCTTTAATTTAAGCCGATAATCAGCTGTTATCCCGTCTTCTCCACTAGTTGCAGCTGTTTTTGCTGATGCTCAGTGCAGTAAGGGGGCTGGTCCGTTGGGGAAGTGACATCAATGCAGACCCTCTATACCAGGGGTGTCCAAAGTCGGTCCTCGAGGGCCGGTGTCCTGCATGTTTTAGTTGTTTCCCTGCATCAACACACCTGATTCAAATTAACAGTCGTCACCACCTTGTCATCATAGTCTGGATAGTTCTGTTGATGACCAAGCTCCTTGTATCACGGTTTGATAAAAAAAGGGACACATCTAAAACATGCAGGACACCGGCCCTCGAGGACCGACTTTGGACACCCCTGCTCTATACTAAAGCCTGAGTTATGGTTCTGCGTCAAAACGACGCCGTGCCTACGCTGTCACCGTGACGCCGTCGTGAACCTTCGGACTTCTCCGTCACTCCATTTCTCCGCGGTGCAGTACCCCCCGTGACCGCTAATTCGCGATCTTTTCCTGAATGGTTTATCCGACTTTTTCCGGTCACAGTGAATCAAAGAGATATGGACAACTATTGTGCAAAAAAACAAAACAAAAAAAAAATCACACATACACGAAGAGAAGAGCGCTGAAAGTTCACGACTGCTTCAAACCGGAAATGCGTTGCTACCAAGCGAACCAATCACAGCCCTCTCCGTCTGCGTTTGGTCTGCGTCGCCTCGACGCGTGGTTAAATTTTTTGGGCGGTGCACGTAGTGCTGGGCGGTATGAACAAAAATTTATATCACGGTATTTTTCAAAATTATATCGGTTTCACAGTATATCACAGTATTTTTTTTGATTCAACCTGGCTGTTAAGCACATTTTCTAATGATTTGGAAAGGAATTGCTGCAGTAAATTGGCTTAGAATAGCCTATTTTACTGTCATGAGGAGGATGCATAAATCAAATAAATTTGATTTAGGCATGCTTTTCAAAGAAAAAAATCTTTTACAAAATTGCAAGGTAGAAAATATTTATTGAACATAAAAAAACTGAACATTTTTTAATTTCCCAGCATTATATTGTTTTGGTTCCACCTCCTGGTGAATGTTAGGTAAAATTCTCATGTGGTTACTTTTTGGTTGGCCAACGATTTATGTTTGTGGTGCAACCGGTACGGGACGGAGCGGCCAGTCTATTTCCTTATATTACAACGCCGTTATTAATTGTTCGTTTTTTTTCCCACTTATTCCACCGAACATCGAAAGTGTTTTTTTGCCATTTTCGGCCGAACAATTTCGGTTACCGAACAATCGGTGCATAACTACTGCTAAACAGTCCCCTCACAAACAGTGTCCAGCGGCGCTACGTTCCGCGGCGCGGTGTTCCCAACGTTGTGTACGCTACTGTACACTCACCGGTATTACGGTATATGAAAAATTCATATCATGAGAAAAATAAACACCGGTATTCGGTATGAACCGGTAAACCGCCCAGCACTAGGTGCACGTCAGTGACGGCGTCAGTGACGGCGTGTGGTCTGCGTCGAGGCGTACCATACACTGTAGGCACGGCGTGGTTTTGACGCAGAACCATAACTCAGCCTTAAGGGTTCTTACTGAAAGAGGCCTGTTTATCTTAAATAAGTCCAGGAGACATTCCTGACGAGCAGCGACCAGACGAGGGGGGGTTCAGGAGGGCAGAGCGGCCCCCCCTGACCCCCCCTCCACCGGCAGCCGTGGTGACGGTGATGCTGATCAGTATTGACACCCGGCAGCCTCCTCCCCTCTGTGTGGTTGTGTGGTTCCCCCCCCCACCGCCCGGCTGCTGGATCAGCACCAGCAACCCCCCTCTGCCCCCCCTCTGCCCCCCGGCCCCCCCCGCCGGTCCGGACCTGGAGGAAACGTGATCCGGAGGGGGCCGAGGCACAGAGAAGCTATTGTTCGGCCCGCCGGGCCTCCAGTTCGGGTCGCAGACGGCTGAGGTTGTCCTGAAGTGCAGGGAGAGGGTCCGGTTACCGTGGAAACGCCCCCCCGACACACATCCCATAATAAAGAAAAAGATTAAAAACAGGGACCAGAGAAAGTAAGTGAACCCCTGGAATTAAGAGACTCTCTGGGTGTGATCGTCTTCACAAAAATACACCCAAATGGAATTTCAGTTCTGAATTCGAGGATAGTGACAAAGTAAAACAGTTAAAAAAGAAGTGCTGACTTTTTCGGCACACTGGCGTAAATATCCGCGCCAATTTTTAAAAATAAATACACTTAATTGTACTGGAAAAATCTCTAAATCACAAAGAAACACTCTCGGATGTAATAAGAAAGATTTTGCTTTTAATTCAATTTCGTATAAAAAAAGCGAAATATAAAAAAAACATACGGTACTTGTTTCTGTTTATCTTTGTAAAATGATATTAAAAGTATCTTACATAATTTGAAAAAAAAATGAGAAATTTCAAGAAAAGATACTGAAGAAATATATTTTACATAATTAGAGTGTAAACAAAGTGCATATTTCCTTTAAAATTAACTAAACTGATATTGAATTAGATAACAATAGTAAAAAAGAAAAAGAATTAAAGAAAAAAATTTCCGCACCGTTTTTGTTATTTTGAGCGTGGAAAAAATTGGTCAAATCCGGCCCGCCAAGGAAAATGAGTTTGACACCCCTGCACTAGGGTCTGGTTCCACTAGGGTCTGGTTCCACTAAGGTCTGGTTCCACTAGGATCTAGTTCCCGGGGACCACAATGGGAATGTGAGGTGGTCAAAGTCACGACCGAAGTTTTATCACCCAACAGAGAGATAAGAAGCTCCAGTGTGTGTGTGTGTGTGTGTGTGTGTGTGTGTGTGTGTGTGTGTGTGTGTGTGTGTGTGTGTGTGTGTGTGTGTGTGTGTGTGTGTGTGTGTGTGTGTGTGTGTGTGTGTGTGTGTGTATGTGTGTGTGTGTGTGTGTGTGTGTGTGTGTGTGTGTGTGTGTGTGTGTGTGTGTGTGTGTGTGTGTGTGTGTGTGTGTGTGTGTGTGTGTGTGTGTGTGTGTGTACTGGAGCCAGACTTCCCAGCGAGTGACAGGCGTTGTGCTTTAATCAGGCCCAGATGTGGAAGTGACAATAGCGAACCACAAGGGGAATGTGAGCCAGGGCCACCCCCTAACCCCCCCCCCTCCATATTTCCTTACGGGTTCGACTGGTGTTAAAAGAGAGTCAGCGGTTCAGGTCCTGGCAGCGACTTGACAAAGAGATGATTATGAGGAAATGAAGGGGCAGCCATGTTTGGAAAGGGGGGGGGGACAAAAGCACATTGTGACATGCAATACCTGCTGTCGGGGGGGGGCTGGTCTCCCCCCACCCGTCCTGCTGAACACGTCCCAGATTCATCTGTGACTGCGTTTACATGCAGTCAATAACCCGAATATTGGCAATAACCTGAATTTGCACGGCCATGTAAACACCAATAACCCCTTTGAATAACCAGAATTTGCTCATATTCTGGTTTTTAAAAACCCCAATATTCCCCTGGGTTACTCCTTTTAAAACCTGAATATTTGGTCATGTAAACGCCAAACGGAATATCCCCATCAAACGGAACAGGAATTTGTTTTCTGCACATGTTCTGTTCACAAGGAATCCTGGTCTTTTGAGTCCAGGAAGTTCTTATAAACACGGAGAAACACAAGACCAGGAGGAGACTAATCACTTCATAAATGTAATGAAGGATATGAACATTTCTGCATTTGTAGACGGTAGAAAGTACCGGGATAGCCAGATTTACAAGAAGGAGAGAGAAAAGTTGCGCGAAGCAGCATTTGTTTTGAATTTGGATACAGGAAGAAGAAGCGGAAATGACGGGAATTGCGTCATGATGTTCTCCGTACGTCGCTGGTTTGATCCATCCATCCATCCATCCATCCATCGTCCGCCGCTTATCCGTTACCGGTTCGCGGGGGCAGCAGCCTCAGCAGGGATGCCCAGACTTCCCTCACCCCAGACACTTCCTCCAGCTCTTCCGGGGGGAGTCCGAGGCGTTCCCAGGCCAGCCGAGAGACATAGTCTCTCCAGCGTGTCCTGGGTCTGCCCCGGGGTCTCCTCCCGGTGGGACATGCCTGGAACACCTCCCTAGGGAGGCGTCCAGGAGGATCCGGTACAGATGCCCAAGCCACCTCAGCTGACTCCTCTCAATGTGGAGGAGTAGCGGCTCGACTCCGAGCTCCTCCCGGGTGACCGAACTCCTCACCCTATCTTTAAGGGAGCGTCCAGCCACCCTGCGGAGGAAACTCATCTCTAAGGGAGGAAACTCATCTCGGCCGCTTGTATCCGCGATCTTGTCCTTTCGGTCACTACCCAAAGTTCATGACCATAGGTGAGGGTAGGGGCGTAGATTGACCGGTAAATCGAGAGCTTCGCCTTTCGACTCAGCTCCTTCTTCACCACGACGGTCCGGTACACCGACCGCATTACTGCGGACGCTGCACCGATCCGTCTGTCAATCTCCCGCTCCATTGTTCCCTCACTCGTGAACAAGATCCCGAGATACTTGTACTCCTCCACCTGAGGCAGGACTTCTCCACCCACCCGGAGAAGGCATGCCACCCTTTCCCGGTGGAGAACCATGGCCTCGGTCTTGGAGGTGCTGATTCTCATCCCTGCCGCGTCGCACTCGGCCGCAAACCGCCCCAGCACATGCTGGAGGTCCCGGTCTGATGAAGCCAACAGGACAACATCATCCGCAAAAAGCGGATGGCATGTTGGGCAGCCCTGCCAGAGGCCAACATGCACCGGGAACAAGTCTGATCTACTGCCGGCAATGCGAACCAGACTCCTGCTTTGATCATACAGAGACCGGACAGCCCTTAGTAGAGGCCCCCGGACTCCATACTCACTGAGCACCCCCCACAGAATGGCACGTGGGACACGGTCAAATGCCTTCTCCAGATCCACAAAACACATGCAGACTGGTTGGGCAAATTCCCATGAACCCTCGAGCACCCTGCGGAGGGTATAGAGCTGGTCCAGTGTTCCACGACCGGGACGAAAACCGCATTGTTCCTCCTAAATCCGAGGTTCGACTATCGGCCGTAATCTCCTCTCCAGTACCCTGGCGTAGACTTTCCCGGGGAGGCTGAGAAGTGTGATCCCCCTGTAGTTGGAACACACTCTCCGGTCCCCCTTTTTAAACAGAGGGACCACCACCCCGGTTTGCCACCCCAGCGGTACTGTCCCCTTCCTCCATGCAATGTCGCAGAGGCGTGTCAACCAAGACAGCCCTACGACATCCAGAGACTTGAGGTACTCAGGGCGGATCTCATCCACCCCCGGTGCCACTGAGGAGCTTACGAACCACCTCGGTGACCTCGGCTTGGGTGATGGATGAGCACGCCTCCGAGCCCCAACCCTCTGCTTCCTCAGTGGAAGGCATGTCAGTCGGGTTAAGGAGATCCTCGAAGTATTCTTTCCACCGTCCGACAATGTCCCCAGTCGAGGTCAACAGCTCCCCACCAGCACCATAAACGGTGCCGGCAGAGTACTGCTTCCCCCTTCTGAGGCGCCGAACGGTCCTCCAGAATTTCCTCGAGGCCGACCGAAAGTCTTCCTCCATGGCCTCACCAAACTCCTCCCAGACCACTGGTTTGATCCAGATATCCCAAATGATTTATTTCCATGTAAACGGAATATTCCGAATGTTTCAGTAACCGGAATATTAGCAATAACCCGAATTTTGACTGCATGTAAACGTAGTCTGTGACGGGGAAGAAGGTCCAGGTCTGGGAGGATCTGGATATGAGTATTGGTATATTATGTGGTTTATTATGTATATTATTAAGTATATTTTGTTATTTATTGGGTATATTTTGTTGTTTATTGGGGATATTTAGTTGTTTATTGGGGATATTTAGTTGTTTATTGGGTATATTTTGTTGTTTATTGGGGATATTATTAGGTTTATTGGGGATATTTAGTTGTTTATTGGGTATATTCTGTTGTTTATGGGGATATGAGTGATATTAACTGACAAAGAGGCCGTAAAGATGCTGCTCTTCCTGATCGTGCAGCTTGTGATGCTCTGTTTATCTCTGTGGTTTTTGGTTAATTACTTTTTTGGGTCAAGACCTTTTTTTTGTCATAAACGAGGCTTGGGTTCCCTTTCTGAGCGAATGTGACGACTGTCAATCATCCTCTGGAGCAAAAGCCGCTCGTCCGACACTAAATCTGTCCGGAGCAAACCGTCCGTCGAGTTCGGCCAAACCAAAATGAGCAAAGTGGAAATTACCCGCTGACATCTGCACGGCTGATCCAGCGTTTCTCTCCTTCTTTATTTCCCTCCAAATCCTCCCTTTTAAGTGTTTTTCAGCAGTAAGATATTCACACACGTGATATCCTTTACCACGAGGTGCAGGTTCATCTTACTCATCTGAACATCTTCATTCAGCCAAGTAAAAACTCAAATTAAGATGGATGATGGATGGATGGATGGATGGATGGATGATGGATGGATGATGGATGGATGGATGTTTTAATGATGGATGGATGGATGGATGGATGGATGGATGTTTTAATGATGGATGGATGGATGGATGGATGGATGTTTTAATGATGGATGGATGGATGAATGATGGATGGATGTTTTAATGATGGATGGATGGATGGATGGATGGATGGATGGATGGATGGATGGATGGATGGATGGATGATGGATGGATGGATGGATGGATGGATGGATGGATGATGGATGGATGGATGGATGGATGTTTTAATGATGGATGGATGGATGAATGATGGATGGATGTTTTAATGATGGATGGATGGATGGATGGATGGATGGATGGATGGATGGATGGATGGATGGATGGATGGATGGATGGATGGATGGATGGATGATGGATGGATGGATGGATGGATGTTTTAATGATGGATGGATGGATGGATGGATGGATGGATGGATGTTTTAATGATGATGGATGGATGGATGGATGGATGGATGGATGGATGGATGGATGGATGGATGGATGGATGGATGGATGGATGGATGGATGGATGGATGATGGATGGATGGATGGATGTTTTAATGATGGATGGATGGATGGATGGATGTTTTAATGATGGATGGATGGATGGATGGATGGATGGATGGATGGATGATGGATGGATGGATGATGGATGGATGTTTTAATGATGGATGGATGGATGGATGGATGGATGGATGGATGGATGGATGGATGTTTTAATGATGGATGGATGGATGGATGGATGGATGGATGGATGGATGGATGATGGATGGATGGATGGATGTTTTAATGATGGATGATGGATGGATGGATGTTTTAATGATGGATGGATGGATGGATGGATGGATGGATGGATGGATGGATGGATGGATGGATGGATGTTTTAATGATGGATGGATGGATGGATGGATGGATGGATGGATGGATGGATGATGGATGGATGGATGGATGGATGTTTTAATGATGGATGGATGGATGGATGGATGGATGGATGGATCGATGGATGGATGATGGATGGATGGATGGATGAAGGATGGATGTTTTAATGATGGATGGATGGATGTTTTAATGATGGATGGATGGATGGATGGATGGATGATGGATGGATGTTTTAATGATGGATGGATGGATGGATGGATGGATGGATGGATGGATGGATGGATGGATGATGGATGGATGGATGGATGGATGGATGGATGGATGGATGGATGGATGATGGATGGATGGATGATGGATGGATGGATGGATGGATGTTTTAATGATGGATGGATGGATGGATGGATGGATGGATGGATGGATGTTTTAATGATGGATGGATGGATGGATGGATGGATGGATGGATGGATGATGGATGGATGGATGATGGATGGATGGATGGATGGATGGATGGATGGATGGATGGATGTTTTAATGATGGATGGATGGATGTTTTAATGATGGATGGATGGATGGATGGATGGATGATGGATGGATGGATGGATGGATGGATGGATGGATGGATGGATGTTTTAATGATGGATGGATGGATGGATGGATGGATGTTTTAATAATGGATGGATGGATGGATGGATGGATGGATGGATGGATGGATGGATGGATGGATGATGGATGGATGGATGGATGGATGGATGGATGGATGGATGGATGGATGGATGGATGGATGGATGGATGGATGGATGTTTTAATAATGGATGGATGGATGGATGGATGGATGATGGATGGATGTTTTAATAATGGATGGATGGATGGATGGATGGATGGATGGATGGATGGATGGATGGATGGATGGATGGATGGATGGATGGATGGATGGATGGATGATGGATGGATGTTTTAATAATGGATGGATGGATGGATGGATGGATGGATGGATGGATGGATGGATGGATGATGGATGGATGGATGGATGGATGGATGGATGGATGGATGGATGGATGGATGGATGGATGGATGGATGGATGGATGGATGGATGGATGGATGTTTTAATAATGGATGGATGGATGGATGGATGGATGATGGATGGATGTTTTAATAATGGATGGATGGATGGATGGATGGATGGATGGATGGATGGATGGATGGATGGATGGATGGATGGATGTTTTAAAGATGGATGGGGGTGAGTTGTTATTGAAGAAAGCACCAGTTAAAGAGTTAACTCCTCCCCTGCGTTAGTTGCCGCGGCGACGGGCGATGGCGCCGGCGTCCTCAGAAATCCTCCTCATTCAGACTCTGTCAGAAAAACAAAAACCCTCATTCTGGAGGCCGAGCCGAGAAAAGCTCGGACGCTTTTCAGGTCGTTGCGTCTTTGAGGAAATATCGGCGCCTAAGTTTTGTGAATAAAAACCCGGATCGCACCTTGAGCCGCCGGGACGCACCTGAAAATCAACCTGCTGTTTCTATGGAGGATAAATGATTCCTCATGGTCTGAAGCCACACATTTGTAAAGCACCGAACATTACTACATAATCACCACTATTACAACGATATACAAGTGTTGTGGCTCTGGAGTAAATTGCATGTTTTTAAAAAGTATTTATTTAGTTTTTGATATTTTTTTAATGTAAAAAGCTTTTTTTGGGGGGTAGTAACTCACATCGCTCCAGATCCCCGTCTGAAGACCTTTGTCCGGGTGAAACGTGATCTGCAGCTCCTGTTTAACATCTGTCCACCTTTACTTCCTGGTTAACATCTGTCCATCTTTACTTCCTGGTTAACATCTGTACACCTTTACTTCATGTCATCCCATTGATGATATATGTATATATATATATGATGTATATGTTATATGTCCTTGAATAATGTTTGATGTTTTTTTATTCGTGCTGTTTTTATTTGTACCAAGGGACTGCAGATGCAAATTAGCCTAAGGCTAACTCTGGTGCAATGCATCAAATGTTTACATTTATGTTTTTAATTGCACATGGTCCCTCTCAAATAAAATTTAAGTAAGTAAGCACAGCTGTCAAAAGTATTCACATTCATTACTCAGGTAGAAGTATAGATACTAGAGTTTAAAAATACTCCTGTACAAGTTGAAGTATCAACTCAAGTTTTTTACTCAAGTAAAAGTATAAAAGTACTGGTTTCAAAACTACTTATATATAAAAGTAAAAGTAATGTAAGGGGGAAAAAAGCCATTAAGGACAAAGCCATTGAAAATGAATGCATCTTAGTATAATGTAAATATATTAAAGAACCATATATGTGTACTATTGAGCATTAACATGTGTTTCAGAGAGCAGGAGATATGATGACTAGTTGCCTATAAGTATTGTAATGGTGCAAAAAGTCAAACTTCAGAGGCATGTTATCATTTATCCTAACCTTTATTGGAATGTACATCCAAGTTTAGTTGCAGGAATCTGAGGGAACGGATGTAAGAACAAAACTGGACAAGAACATCTGAAACAACCACAACCAAATTCACTCTATCCGGATGGAGCAATTTAACTGGATAGTTTTTATTAAAGGCCCAAATGAAATAGAGTAACGAGACTGTTTTTAAAATGTAAGGAGTAAAAAGTACAGATAATTGCGTGAAAATGTAAGGAGTAAAAGTAAAAAGTCGTCGGAAAAATAATTACTCCAGTGAAGTATAGATAACCAAAATTTCTACTCAAGTAAGGTAACAAAGTATTTGTACTTGGTTACTTGACACCTCTGTAAGTAAGTAAGTAACTTTGCGGTTAACCTCTTTCCCTCTTTACTTCCTGGTTCAAATCTGTCCTTCTTTACTTCCACCAGGCACTTTTCCAGATCTCTGCTGCAGATTTCACTACTTTAGTCTGAGACGTGTCGTCCGGGTCGTGGACGTCCAGCAGCTCGTCCATCTCTGACTCTGACCTCTGACCTCTGACCTGTGCTCTTCCTCAGATACGCCCTGGCGCGACTCAACTACTACTTTGAGAAGAAAGAAGAGTATCTGGGGTTGGAAGTGGGCCCTCCGAAGCCCTGAGTTGGAGTTTTCTCTGTCACATCGTACGACGAAGCTGCCGTGGAAGTGGAAGTGCTAAACGTCCTCCCTGTTGTTTGTTATTTCAGTCCTCCGGGGGAGTTTCGCTCGCTGCCATCACTGTGATTTTTAGAATATTTGTTTGACCACAGTCAGCATGCTGATAAGCCCGTTTGGCAAATTGAGACGACGCTGCTGCCAGAAAAGCATTAATTGTTCCCACGTTCAGCCAAGTCGCACGAAGCCGCAGAAACTGAGGCTGATCATAAAAGCCATGAGAGGGTTATTTGTGGGCTGATTGAGCCGAACCGCGGTTCTGACGGAAAACAAGCTCCAGCTCAGCGCATTAGCAGTGCATGATGGGTGTTATCTGAAACGCTGCTCTCTCCTCGCAGCGCTGCACCGCTGCTTAGCTCAATGTGTCATCATCTAAGTGTTAAATACGCATGGAAGGGCAGCGAGATGTGAAAAAGTTCAGTAAATCCTGTGACTGCTTCTCTTTTTAAATGTAAAAACTAAATAAAATGTGATTATTGTGGCTCTTTTATTTACTCGTGTGGCCGGTCCTTAGTACCCACCTCCCTGCCTCAGCAGGATCTAAGAGCTAACCGTGTACAGGCCTTTATAAAGCAGAGGTTTTTGAATGTTTGCTGATCTGGAGCTTTTAGGTGTGTGATAACACAATGCCAAAAGGGAGAGACATCAGTTTGGAAAGGGTTATAAAGTTTGGAGTTATATAGTTGATGATAATCTACTAATTTATATCTAGTTGAAAGTCTTGAACCGCTCTGTATCCCAGAATACCAACAAACCACGACCCGATGAGTTCTTAAAAAACATTTTTAACATTCAAATAATCCAAATCAGCTGTTTTTTGAGACTGTCCTAGCAGGAAATGCAGAGTTGAAGATTGTTTGAGATTATGCTTCCCAAGGGCTACATGTATAAACTGAACATGATTGATCCTAGCCAGAGCTGGGTAAAGTAACCAAAAATTGTACTTAAATAAAAGTACTGTTACTTCAGAATAATATGACTCAAGTAGAAGTAATAAGTAGTCTGATTTATTTTTTTTAACACAACCACTCAAACAAACAAGAGTACAAAATAATCATCTTCACGTAAATTAAATCAATAAAATAATAAAATAAATTAAAATGTATAAAAACTAAAAAAATAGCTTAAATTAAAATAATATTAAAGTAAATTCAAGAACTTTAATAAATAACAAAATAAATAAAATAATAACAGAATACAAAAATAAATTAAGCACAAGTAGTGCAAAATTTCAATCCTTTGTACTTTTCTTTTTTAACCAGGCAGAAATAGAACAACATGAACTCATAGAAACTCTGTGTGTGTTTGAGTCTGTGTAAATGTGACAAAACATGCAAAAACAAACATTTTCCCCAAAGAATCACCAAGTGATGTCATGAGATTGACGCGTACGTGGATAAAAGGGATAAAAGAAAAGTAACGAGCTCAATTTAGCCTGATGTAGCGGAGTAAGAGGAACAGTTTCTTCTTCACAAATCTACTCAAGTAAAAGTAAAAGTATAGCGACTCAAAACTACTCCTAAAAATATAACATTTCCCAAAACTTACTCAAGTAAATGTAACGGAGTAAATGTAACCCTGTCCTAGCACTGAACCCTGCGGGACACCGTAGCAGACCCTCGACTGTTCTGAAGAAACCTCATGTACATAAATCTGTCAGATCTGATCTAAACCAACCTAGAGCTGAACCAGTATGGACACTAATCCCTTATCTGAGGTCCAGTGGAACCAGTGCTGTCTCTGTGCTATGATTCATTCTTAACCCTGACTGAAAAACTTCAAACAGATCATTTCTATACAAATGGTCACATGACTGGCTGCAACCACCTTTTCCAGGATTTTAGATACAAATGGAACGTCGGAAATTGGTCCATAATTAGTTAAAATGTCTGGGTCAAGAGAAGATTTTTTAAGTAAAGTTTTAATTACTGCAACATCGAAAACCTGTGGTACATATCTTAAATTCAGGGATGAGTTGATCTGGTCCAGTATTGTCCTGCCAATAAGAGAAACGCGACAAACATGCAGATGATTTAGTAGCTAAAGCTGAAGAAACGCCCACAGCCGCTACCGGGTGGTCCTGGTTTATTTCTGCTCTAATTCTGATGATTTTACTGCTAAAAACACTCATAAAGTCTTCACTACTGAGAGCTGCAGGAATGCACTGCTCAACAGAGTTGTGACTCTTTGTCAGCCTGGCTACAGCGCTGAACAGAAAACGTGGGTTATTTTTATTATCCTCTATCAACAATGAATAATGAGCTGTTACAACTTTGTGAAGGGCTTTTTTATATACTATTAGACTATCTTTCCATGCATGACAGGAGTCTACACACCGACCAGAGTACCACTTCCTTTCCATTTTACGCTTTGTTTCAGCATGCGGATATCTGAGTTATACTAGGGAATTAAGCTTCTGTGGTTAGAAACCTTCAACATCTGTAGAGGTAGAACCGAGGTCTCAGCCTTCGATTGTTTTACTATAACTGGAAGAAGATGAGAAGCGATGGACTCCCTACTTTCCCTTACTATCCGTTAGAATAATACCTTTTATTATTGTTGAAGATGTTAATTTCTAATGTTATCAAATAGAGTTTGGCTGGGAGGGAGTTTACATGGGACTCTAACAAATGATCAGTTTCAATACCGTATGCGAGATCGAGGTTAAAGCCGTACGTCAATTTGCCGTACCGACACAGCACACATATACGCCCCCCCCCACATAGACATTAAAACATAATCACAAACATCATAAAAAAACCCCATCATAAATAAATACCTAAATAAATCAATAAATACCTGGCATCCATCCACACCAGGAGCCCCCCCACACCAAGGACCACGGGGTAACCGCCCAGATCAGGGCCGTTGTTAGGTTTACATTACAATAAAAGAACAAAAAGAAAAAAGTTAATATAAAAAAATTAGTCCATAATAACATAATAGAAAAATAAGTAGTTAAAACAATAAGGAATAACTAGATAGCAATAAACTAAACCACACTAATAAAATAAATACTAAACTAAAAAGGAAGGTCTTGAGCCTTGAGGAAGCAGAGTTCCTCATACAGAGCCCTGTGGTACTCCTCAGTTAGGACAATTCATGTCTTTATGGTGACGATCCATCTCATATGCCTCTGAGTTCAGAGATGTCTTCTCTTACGGAAGAGCATTAGGGCCATGCAGGAGAAAAAATATTTGAGAGGAGTAAGATTTTTTTTTATTGGGCACTTCGAGAAAAAAGTCAAAATGTCGAGAAAAAAGTTGAAATGTTGAGAATAATGTTGAAATACAATTTCAAGAATAAAGTCGAAATTTCGTGAATAAAGTCGAAATTTCGTGAATAAAGTCAAAATTTTGCCTTTTCTCTCAACATTTCAACTTTATTCACGAAATTTTGACTTTTTTCTCGACATTTTGACTTTTTTCTCTAAGTGCATAATGAAAAAAAAATCTTCCTCTTTTAAAATATTATTTTTATTTTTCTCCTGCCTGGCCCTAATACTCTTCCGAGCTCCTCTGGATAAGATTAGCATAGATTCGCTTTTCACAGAAATCTTGTAACTGTGTTTTGCAGCTGTATTGTATTGTTGTTTCCATGGTAACCTTCTTGCAGGTGGTCCTGAAATACAAAAAGCTGTACTGATATTAACAAATTAAAAGAAGTTTGTTTGAGTATCTTGGAGTCATCCTACCTCTAGATAGATAAAATAAGCATTTATTTATGTATTGTTTTGCCAAACAACTCTTTAAGATGTCAGAAAACATGATCTAAAGACGCGAGACATGAGCAGTGCGATTAAAAGGTTCAACAAATCAAATAAAATTAAACACAGTTCTCCTTTCCCCCGAGTGATGTGTTGCGGTGAGAGTCTGAAATTAAAGGCTTTCCCTCTCGATCTGTTTGAAGAAGCGCAGGAGGATCAAAGCTGGCTGCAGTCGTTGCTCATGCGGTGGAAGCGTTTAGTGCAGCGTTGAATCAGCAGGTGAAGGTTTTCTGTCAGGCAGGAATGAGAGCGACGCTCACAGGTAAACAGGACCGGAGTCCCAGGCTCCGGTCATGTCATTGCCAATGACGTCTGGCATAAACCGAAACTTAGAACTCACCGGTTGATGAAGAATATTTATTGTCCTGAACCGTATGCGACTTTACCCCTGGATAGATCAAAAAGATCATTATCTGCTCAATTGCGAACTGGGATTCTCCCTCTGGCCATAGAAACAGGTATAACTCTGTTCCTGAAGAGGAAAGATTATGTAGTGTTTGTGATTTCAATTCAATTCAATTCAATTCAATTCAATTTTATTTATATAGCGTCTAATACAACAAAAGTTGTCTCTAGACGCTTTCCAGAGACCCAGAACATAAACCCCCGAGCAATTATTACATAAACAATGGCAGGTAAAAACTCCCCTAGTGGGAGAAAAACCTAAAGCCAAACAGTGGCAAGAAAAACTCCCCTTTAGGAGGGAAGAAACCTTGAGCAGGACCAGGATCATAAGGGGGGACCCTCCTTATGAGGGTCATAAGGCCAGACTGGGGGAGTCGGGGACGTCAACAGCACAGCAGGCAGGTGGAAGCAGCAACGGGATGACCAGGGGTGGGGACCGCAGGCCAGCACGCAGCTCCCGAAGCTCCGGCCCAATCAGCAAGCCCCAGGTTGGGGTGCAGGGTCAGGGAAACGTTGAGAAGGGGCAGGGCCAGGGAGAGGAGTCTTGACGGACGAATCTCTCCCCCGCCTGCCCGGGCCGTTACCCTGCCCCTCTCACTCCCACGCTGCAGGATCCAGTGTTTTGCATTCAGAGATGCTCTTCGCCACCGGCAGAGGATGCTGCACAATGTACAAAAAAAAAAAAAGAGAAGAAAAGGGGCCCAGCACAAGAAACTACAGAAGTGACTCTAACACACTAGAGTTTACACTACCTAGAGATTTACCAACACCAGCTAGAGGTTTACTAAACACTAACTATAGGCTTTACTAAACAGAAATGTTTTAAGTTTAGTTTTAAAGGTGGAGGTGGTGTCAGCCTCCTTAACCCAGATTGGAAGTTGGTTCCATAGTAGTGGTGCCTGATAGCAGAACGCTCGCCCTCCAAATCTACATTTGGATACTCTAGGAACTACGAGTAAACCTGCACTCTGAGAACGGAGAGCTCTGCCAGGAACATAAGGCACTATCAGGTCTTGCAAATAATGCGGAGCTAAGCCGTTTTGGGCTTTATACGCAAGTAATAAAATTTTAAATTGGATTCTGAATTTTACGGGTGGAGCGACGCTAACACTGGAGAGACGTGGTCTCTCCTGCTGATTCCTGTCAGCACTCGTGCTGCTGCATTCTGGATCAGCTGGAGCCTATTCAGCAAATTACTTGGACATCCTGCTAACAACACATTACAGTAATCCAGTCTAGAAGATACAAACGCATGAACTAGTTTTTAAATGTTGTTGAGTATGAACTTCATTTTTTGTTTTATTGTCCATTATATGATGAAGCCAGGCAGCTTTTATTTCAGAAAAGGCAAGATTTGAAAGAGTTGTTTTGGACTGAGGATGAAGTTGGAATTGTTTTTCAGAGAGGGGGTTTTCTCTATAGCTACCTTTATAAAAACAGCCTGGAAACAGAGAAAGGACAAATTATATGGAAACTGAGAAAGGATCTGTAGTTTGATCTGTAATGTATACGTGGAATTTATAATTTCGTGTTTTTGTTTGTACGCAGCTGATGTTTGTTTGCTGGCGTAATGTATCTGTGTCTAGTAAACCTTTATAGGCTGGAACCTTAGAGGTGTATGACACATTAATAAACAACAATGAATTAATTAATTAATTAATTCATTCATTCCAGAGCTGATTAGCCGACGCACTTTTCCATCAAAGCGTCATTTTCCTCAATAATCCACCAAAACCAGGATTGTATAATGTTTGTTCAGAGTCGCTGCAGCCGCGACGGCGTTTCCAGACGAACCCGTTCTGTCAACGGTTCTGCTAGTCCTCACTTCCAGATGGATTTAAACTGCCGTAAATCAACTTATCAGCCGGTCATTTTAACAGATGTGATTAAATAATAAATCAATGTTTTGAAGAAGCTTCCAAAGATCTGTTTTTTTTTCTCAAAAATGACTTTCTGATTAGAGTAGATTATATTAAATTAGATTAGATCTTTATTAGTCATCGTTATATAACAACTAAATCAAAAGTGCCATCAGTCAGTGCTAAAAAATAAATACATAAATACTATAGTAACATATACATCATCCATCATCCATCCATCATCCATCCATCATCCATCATCCATCATCCATCCATCATCCATCATCCATCCATCATCCATCCATCCATCCATCCATCCATCCATCCATCCATCCATCCATCATCCATCATCCATCCATCATCCATCATCCATCCATCATCCATCCATCATCCATCATCCATCATCCATCCATCCATCCATCATCCATCCATCCATCCATCCATCCATTCATCCATCCATGGATCCCTTCATCCATCCATCATCCATCATCCATCATCCATCCATCATCCATCATCCATCCATCCATCCATCATCCATCCATCATCCATCATCCATCCATCATCCATCATCCATCCATCCATCCATCATCCATCCATCCATCCATCCATCCATTCATCCATCCATCCATCCATCCATCATCCATCATCCATCATCCATCCAACATTCCATCCATCCATCATCCATCCATCCATCATCCATCCATCCATCCATCCATCATCCATCATCCATCATCCATCCATCCATCCGTGATTTTTCTTCCTTTTTTCCTGCAACTTTTGCCGTTTTAAACTTTCGGCTGATTTTACTACTAAAAACGTTTATTTACATTGTAATGAGGTTAGAAGACGAAAAGCAGAACGACCTCCATCAGATGGTGAAACAACATCCTCCGAAGCGTCGAGTCGCCGCTGCAGAACTCTGTACCTGAGGTTTCTGCCGTAAGAATGAAATGAAAGTGGAATTTGAGTCGGGCCGTCGTCAGCCAGAACTATAACGGGTCAGGTGAGAGGAAGAACAATGGCGTCTTTCCCTCCTCACCTCATCAAGGCTGCAGCAACTCTGCTGCTTTCATGTTGCCATTTTTTGTTAAATATTTCATATTTAATTAGCAGGACTAATGCACTTAAAAAGACCCAAGGACTTTGCTACAGAAAAGGAAAATTCGTCCTTTTGTCCGCTTTGCCTATTTCCCTGAAAAACAGCAGAAGACTTTTTTTCCCCCTTCACATCTAATTGCACTTAAAAAGAAATATATTCCTTTATGCCATGTTTCAAAGACATAGGAACACAGAAAAAACCAAAGTGATTATTTTCAGAGGTTCTTTTTTGTTTGATTTCTCTGTATTCAGGGTTAGCCTTTAGCGTCTTAGTCATTGTTGATGCTTCTCAAGGCTGCTGACCCCTGACGCTCCAATGGGCCCCGTTTTGATTGTTATCAGCTTCTAAAAACACCCACCGCATAACAGAAGACATGTTTTGATGTGTGTTTTACTTTTATAGTTTTAATTTTTAGTTTTAATCTGGTTTTAAAGGATAACCCGTCAACTTTACGTTACTGGAGGAATGTTGTGAGGGTCGATTTAAACGGTGTTGGTTGATCCGGGAGGTCGGGTTGTCGGTGCAGCGCCGTCGGAGCGACTCTGAGGTCAGAGGTCAAGACTCCACCAGCTCAGCCTCGAACCTGCAGGCAGGTGAACAGGAAGCTTCTGGAAGAAAAAGAAGATGAACCTTAAAGGGGACCTATTATGGCATTTAATGTC
>NC_084591.1:8731260-8788760 GCF_033807715.1 Cololabis saira
GACTGAGGGACCGCTCGCTATCGGAGTATCCCAGCCAGAAGCGATCGGCGGTGGGGTCAAAGCTGAACCGGACCTCTCCGACACCGGGAACCCCCGGCAGGAACCCGGTCACCACCGACAGAGCCCGCAGCCCAGATCCAGAATCCAGAGGAGACGTGAGGTGGCGTTTGGGCGATCAGTCAGTTGGAACGGTGTAAAGCTGAATTTATGTTTAATGAGATTACTGTATACGTATTACTGTACGTTATCATTATTGTGTTCTTTATCATCATTTTTATTATTGCTTTGATTTCTTTTTCCCATTCCATGCATTTAACTTTCATTTCATTTCTATTGATTGTTGTTTTCCTAGTTAATTAATTGTTTTATAATACTTAAGTTCTGCCATCAGGTTTATTTGGGGTGTTGCGTTTATCATCTTTTGACACCTGTATGTAAATATATCCTGATTGATTTTTAATGAGTGGTTGTTGTTATTTCATGCAAGATTTGGTCACAAATTGATTTGTTTAAGCAGAGCCTAGTGTTCGGACGTCACTCCTTCAATTGTTATTCTGTAAGATATAGTAGGATTTGCTGTTATGCAGGATAATTCAAATCATATGAGACTCATATGAGATTTTCTGCTGTTTAGTTATCGAATCCCTCCGGAGTAAGGCCCGGCGGTGGTGCCCCGACGAGAATTATTATCATTTTGATAATACGATTTGATAAATAGTCAACTTTATTAATTATTAATAATTATTAATAATATTCATTAATAGCCTTGGATAACTAATCAGCTTAGCTACCTGAGTTGCACAACAGCGTTCATGCACAACACTGATTCACGATATATATTTATAACATATTTGGACAGAATGAATCTAAAGTAATATTATTTAGCATCATAGGTTAGCATTAGCTAAGACAGCCAAGCTAAATGAGCTAACTTTGATTGACAGCAGGTGGGCGTTCCGTCCATTTACAACGTAGCGCCGTAGCTAGTTTTCAGGTCTGGGGTTTTACATGTTGAGCAAACTTAAATCCTCCAGCGTTCGTTACCTGAAACTGGACTTTTGACAGTTAAACACCAACTTGTGTCTTTATCGTGATATTTTTACTTTAGAGACCAGGGGCCTCATCTATAAAGCTTGCTTGCGTAGAAAAAGCGCCTGAAAGTTGCGGAAGCCGCCATTTACGCAAAGCCTCGGATCTAAAAAGAAAAACTAACCGAAAAATCTGCTTATCTTTACAGCAACCAGACGGGAGAGGAGGAGGGGGAGCGGGGGGTGAAGCGGGGCTGCGGGGCCCTTCGCACAGGGTGTGATTTGCAGTTAATGGCTGATCCTACCGTTAGTTTTTAAACTGTAAAAAGTGGGGGGGACAAAAACATGATTTTGAAAAGACGGGGGACATGCCCCCCCCTGTTGCGCCGGGGCACTCACGGCGTTCCGCGAAGCAACGGCGTGCTGCCACTCACTCGCTGTATTTTATACTACCGTATTTATTTTTCTACTTTTACTGTGACCACAAAATAATGTAGTTTTCCTGTCCTCCACCTCATCCTTAACATCTCGATCTCAGATCTCAGTGAAATTCAGTGGCACGGTGGCTGTACACCTCTCATTCATCCTGAAGCCAAACAGGCTGCAGGAAGCCACTGGGAGCCAATGCTCAGCAGGCTCATCCATATGCAAAAACATACCATTTTTGGTATGAAGTGGGCGTGTAGAGGGCGGGATATGAGGCGGATTCAGCTGCGCAACCTTCCAGCTGGACTGTGATTTATAAAGAGAACCTTACGTGGAAGTCTGCGTGCTGCGGTTTTATAGATCCGGATTTTTTTTGCGCCCGCCATTTTCGGCTTTTGGGTGTACGTGCACTTTTAGTATGAATTCTACGCCCCTGGACTGGTTACTGTTTGTGTCTCTGCCTGTTTCCCGTTTCTGTTTGTTTGTTTTCTCTCTTGCAGATTACAAAGGCTTCTGTGCCCGTTGTGTGTTAAACTGGCTTATGGGCTTCTGGCCTGTCATTGCTGGTACCTCTGAGTATTAAAAAAATGATATTTTAACCTTTATTATCTTAATTATCTGGCTACTGGTCCTTAAAGAGACGTTTAAGCACATGAACGCAGCACCAGATTCCCTCGAGATAACTGACTGGAAGTTTGCATTCATGAGCAAAGACATGTAGTTATTCTGAAGTACTGAAACCTTCACACACACACACACACACACACACACACACACACACACACACACACACATGGAATCTGTGAATTTGCAAACAGCTACGTTTTCGTCCTGCAGAAAGGAAAAGGGAAATGTAAATTATGATGACTTGATTTAACGAGATTAGCGTGGCACCAAGACAAGTATGATTTCAAACAGCCCTCTCTCTCTCTCTTTCTCTCTCTCTCTCTCTCTCTCTCTCACACTCTCTCTCTCTCCCTCTCTCTCTCTCTCTCTCTCTCTCTCTCTCTCGCTCTCACATACACACATACACACACACACACACACACACACACTCACACAAGCTGACACAGAGAGTGTGACAAACTCGCCGGCGCCCCTCACAGGGTGACGCTACAGTTGATTTGGGAATTACAATCAGATTTATGATGTGGCTGCATGTGGCTCAGCTCGCTGTTTCAGCCTCTGCCGCGTCCTGATTGGCTGCCGCGAGCAGCGGCGCCACGGCGTCAACACACTCAGCGGAACAATAGGCCACATTTACTGTAATGGGCCACCAAAATATAAAAATGGAGCGGAATAGCTCGGCTTTGGAAACAGAACGCCTTGTGTTGGAAATTATTAGCTCCCTGGAAAGTTGAAGCGCTCAGTAGAGCAGTGGAAATAAAAATTCATGCAGCACCACCTGTGAGCTGGGCACACAACGCTTCCACACACAGACTTTTGTTTTGTTTGCAAATCAACTTTTCAACCTCTTGCACAGAAACGATGTTGGAAGTGTTTCAGTCTGGATTTGGATCACGTCACAGCTGCCGGTGAAGTTTAGCAGCGAGTTCCTCGCCGGCCGCTTCCAGGACCAACAGAGCTGTGGAACCACTTCTCATTGGTGGTCTTGGTGTTCCACAGGATTTTGTACTTGGACCGATATTTTTCCCTCCATAAATTCACCCATTGGGTTTTATTATTAGTAGGGGTGTAACAATATATCATTCCACGAAAGTTTGCAATACAAAAACGTCACAATACGTGTCATGGAGGTGACAAACTGTATCACGATATTGGGTTATTAATATTAATCTATTGTGTTGACTAGTAAAGCGCATCCGACCACACGGGCCGACCGCGGCTCGACCCGCGGACCAAAATCTTACTACGCTCAGAAGGAAGTAGTACCGTTTTGGTCCCGATCACGGGACTCTAGCGGGGTTTTGAGCTCTGAACTTTTACTTATGTAAGTCTGGTGTAGAGTTAAGCCTTACCTTATTAAATTAAACCTTTTTGGGGTCGTGAGTAGGATAAACACGGGGACAACTTCTGCTGAGTCGAGTGTACTTTAATGTCCCTCAACAGCGTAGGATTTTAGAACATCAACACAGCACCTAGTGCCGTACTGTGGCGTATCACTCCGCCCAATCTAAAACAGACTAATCACTACAGATAAACTGACTAGTGTCATTATAGTCCCTGATTTACATCAGAATATAAAGAATATATTTATAAAATAATGAACCCTGAATTACCAAAATAAACTTCTTAACAAAAATAAATCTCCTCTTACACTTATAAGGTGAGCATGAATCAATCTTTTTTATCATGTAAAATTGTATGTATTTATTTACTTTTATTTATTTATTTATTTAATTTTAGTTGTTACATTTCTGGAAAAGAAAAAAGTCAAATCATACATGAGAGAAACTATTCAGTTTGTGGCAAAATATTTGTACTTGTATGAAACTGAAGATGCATAATGCAAACCTGACATTTACTTTTAGTTCAGTTTGTGGAAAATGGTTGGCCTGGCTTTCTCTTTAAAACTTAAACAGTTATAAAGCATTACAAACTGTAACAATAGGGCAAACGCACAGCATTGTTTTGTATTTTGTGTCTTTCAAATAAAAGACCATTTTTTCCAGTCATATGTTCCTCATTCAAGGTTGTTAAAAAATACTGCTATAATATCGTATCGTTATCGTGACCTCAATATCGTATATTGTACCGTATCGTGAGATTAGTGTATCGTTACACCCTTAATTAGTAGGCTGCATTTGTATGCAGGACCAGTCGGCTAACTGGACCACAAAACAGGTCTTGTGCCCCATGTGGACTGGACCACTTTTACCCCGGGACCTGCGGAAATTCAGCGTTTGTGTTTTGCATTTGTACGGGATTAGCAGAGGACGTGTTTTACGAAAGTTTTCATGTAAATCCCGTTTTGTCTTCAAGGCATTTTGCCAAAAATTACTATTTAAAGGAGCATGAGGCAGGATTGAGGCAAGATTTATGAAAAAAATCTGTATACATTTTAAGTTTTCTAGTAATAATGTCAGATGAAGCGTTCCAAACCCCAAAAGAATGATTCCTCTAGTGTATCTCTCCGTTGCCTTGAACAGGCTGTGTGCTGCAAAATGTGCTGCAATTCGGTCCTGAATTTCCCGCGCTGTCCTGCGGATGTGACGTCACATGACGCTGCATGCACGTTCTCCCCGTTCTCCCGTGCCGGCTTCACTGTTGGCTGCAGTACCCCCGACGACCGTCGTGGTGAAGGGTGGCGCTAGAGAGTCTCATTTCTTAAAAGGAGCCTCATGCTCCTTTAATTGTCATGAACTTTGATTATTTAACTGGAATACTCTGATCAAACGCTCACAGAGCTGGACGACACGTCACATTTTGATAGGTGACAGTCTTGAAAAGAATGTATGGTCCTATGTGTTGAAGTTGCCATGGTAACTGTAAAGAGAACGGTAAGTGATAGCTGATAACTGAGAATTATTTCTGCTAATTATCATCAAATAAAGTCTAGCTATTGAATTAAGAACTCCAGGAATTAAAGTGAAAGTACAGCTACAAACTTTACTTTACTATAATCGCTTCCTGTTTTCTTTAAAGCGACACTACGTAACTTTTCCACCTTAATATCATATTTCCAGAGTCATTGTGATGGTACATCAACTTCCAACAGGTTTAATGACACCTCTGTCATGGACTGAGGGGTCTGTATCACCTTCACTGGCACTATGTAACTTTGAGGAGCATGGTAGGAACCCTGCCACACTAAAAAACTACAAATCGTTACGACTTTGACTGCTTTACGGCATACGTCACTTCCCCCTCCTTCCTGATTCGCAGTCGAGACGAAAATGGGCGGGGCTTGGAGCGCAGCTCCGCAGAAGCTGGTAACCCGTTGCTGTTGCGGCTGCAGCAGCTCCACACAACAGACGTGGGGAAAAGATCCTAATGGTTTAACTTTTCAACGGTTTCCTGCTCGGAGGCAGAACCACGCAGGCCGAGTATCTGATATAACAAAGTAAAAGAGTGAAAGAGTCGTCGGCTCGCTTTGGATCGCGGCTGTAACGACCAAACACCTTCCACACAGTAAAGCCTCAATTATGGTTCTGCGTTAAATCGACGCAGACCTACGGCGTAGGGTACGTGGCGACACGCAACGTACTGTGCGTGTCGCCGCGTACCCTACGCCGTAGGCTCTGCGTCGATTTAACGCAGAACCATAAATCAGCCTTAAACCACAAACACTCACGCAGACTGGGTCGGATCAAAACACGGGTTTTATTCCCCACTTCTCCAGTTAAACGCAGTTGCTGGACAGCTCTCTGCGGTGCAATTAACCCCAATCTTCAGATAAAACTAGTTTGTTGAGGAAAAAATATTAACTCTTATTTGTTGCTGCAGAGGAAAAAAATAATCTCACAAGGAAAAAAAAAACATTGCTCACGCCTCTTCACCATAATATAGCAGTCAAAGAAAAGAAAAGAGAAGTAAGAGGGATACAAAACATGTACTGTATGTTGTACTATTATACAAATGTATTGAAACACATGGCTCTTCAGTAGGGATTAATTATTATTATAATTAATAATCATTATTTTCTCCATATACCGCTCCCTGGCTTCCTTGTTTAAGGTATCCCGGTAAATTCCAGTTCCTTTCCAGCAGTTTAAAATCTTTTTTTTTGCGTTCTGTCTGTTCACTTGGTGAAACAGAAAAGCGTCCCGTCTCCTCTCATCAAAACAAATGCAGCGACGGGACAGGATCTTTCCAGCAGTACGCGCTGGTGCTCATGGGAAACGTAGTGTTCTTTCTGGTAAAACACTACCGCTTTTGTCCAAAAGATGCCGCCAAACTCAGAAAAGCTGAAAGTTACGTTGTGCTGCTTTAAAACGTGAGATTTGAGACTAAAGTTTAAGTTCAAGTTGATGTAACTGAACAAACTCTGCTTAAGTCAGCTGAGTAGCAACATGTTATATACTTGAGAAGATAAATGTGCTTCAGGGTTTAAAATCTTGACTTTTAGGAAGCCCCGCCCTCTCAACCAAAGATGAGTTCCACAGGGACCTGAACTCGGACTTCTGCAGTTTTCAGCTCGATGTCTGAGGTTTGTTTTTGTTTCAACATCAACATCAAAAGGAAACTTTAAAAAAAGCAAAGACACGGCAGCCCGGTACAGAAAAACTCAAGTCTTTATTTATTTTTTTAGGTATTTATATATATTTTTTGGATTGTCTTTCTCACCAAGTTTGTACTGACACTTTTTAGAGCCAAAGCTGGCTAATAAATACAATGAAATGTTAAAATGCACAATTGAATTTCAAATACAATACTCATCACAAAAAGGTGTGACATGAAACGTGTGGCCCCAGCTGACGAGACCAGAGGTCTGTTCAGGGAAGTCACCTGATCTCAGAGAGGTCAGAGGTCACATGACCTTCTCATAACCCTTCAGAGACATCAGAGGTCAGCTGACGTCACCTCATCTCCTCAAGGACGAGAGGTCACCTGACCTCCTCAGAAAAGTCACATGACCTCCTCAGACGTCACATGACCTCCTCAGACGTCACATGACCCCCTCAGACGTCACATGACCTCCTCAGACGTCACATGACCTCCTCAGACGTCACATGACCCCCTCAGACGTCACATGACCTCCTCAGACGTCACATGACCCCCTCAGACGTCACATGACCCCCTCAGACGTCACATGACCTCCTCAGACGTCACATGACCCCCTCAGACGTCACATGACCTCCTCAGACGTCACGTGACCTCCTCAGACGTCACATGACCTCCTCAGACGTCACGTGACCTCCTCAGACGTCACATGACCTCCTCAGACGTCACATGACCTCCTCAGACGTCACATGACCCCCTCAGACGTCACATGACCTCAGCTGGAGCTGCGGAAACCAAAACACCTGCTTAAATAAAGGAAATGTTTCTACTGAAATGGCGTTGTTCCGGCGCCGGGCGTGAACGAGGCTCCGGAGAGGGTTGGTTACTGACTAATTTATCATGTTTCAAATCAAACAACTTCACATTAGTCAATACTAAAAAAAAAACAACAACAATGAATTAATATCCAGTGCTTAGGATGTGTGGGACGCTACGAAACGACGTTTGAGGGCTTTTCCTGTAACGAGAGCAGAAATGTTCAGTCCCAGCTTGCGACGCTTTTTCCCCGAGTGTAAAAAAAAGTAAAAAACAAAGAGACGTCAGACACCAAGAGAAGTTTGCCGCCAGAGATCCGAGGTTAGAAATTACAAACACCTTAAAAACAGCAGAGAACGAGTCGTAAAAAAAAAAAAAAAAAAAAAAAAAAAAGACATTGCAAAAATACTGTTTTTTCAGAGAAAAGAAAGTGACATTTGTAGAAAAGAAAAGAGGAAAGCAGCCCGCGTGGTGACGACCGCCGGCTGCAGCCGAGGAAAGACAAACATCTGGCGTCAGCCTGGAAAAACTGCCGCGACCGCGGAGCACCTTCTCCTCCTCCTTCCTCCTCCGTTCTCCTCCTCCTTCCTCCTCCTTCCTCCCCTCATCATTTACTCATCTTCAACACATGCAGCAGAAAGCGGTTCCTGGTTGAAGCGACGTACCTTTAAAATCCTCCTCCTGAAACGCTCAAGTCTCTTTTATCACATAAAGTAAAAAAAAGCTATTTTACTTTTTCTTTTTGTACCAAAAAACAAGAGACATTGACCGCCGAGAGCTTCGGGGGGGGGGGGGGGGGGTCACTAAATGGTGGGAGCTCAAACCCTTTAAGACGCCAAAGCATTCATCTACACTTTAAGAGGAAGAAACTTAAAAAAAAAGATTTTTCACAACTCAACGGGGGTAAATTGTCATTTTTGATTAAACACAATGTTCTCACTTTATAAATGCAAATCTGTGGGAAAGAAACCCTACTAATTGAACCTGTGAAAGAAGAATAAATTTAGTCCTTTAAAAAAACAAACTTGTGTCCGTAAGTAAACGCCTCAACGTTCCAGATGTTTTAATCCGACAAACAAATCTAATCTGAAAGAAAATATTCCCTCTGACCTCATAAACATGTAGATTCACGAGGGATAATATTTGGAGATCTGGTGGATGAAGCCAAAACCTTCTGAGGAAACCTCAGGAACTCCAGATGTAAACTGGTGAAGCGGCAAAAACCTCAGAAACTTCTAGACTCACAGATTCATGACGTTCAGGATTTAGGATCTGAGTTCAGGAGACGGACGGAGTTTCTGCAGCGTCGGACCTTTGAGCGAGAACCGAGCTGATGGACGTGGAGATGTGGGAGTTGATTACAGGACTCATGAACACAGACTCTCCATGACCTTTGGTGACCCTCAAAGACCCTCCGGGGGTCTTTCCTCAAAGACCCACGAAGACCCTTGAAGACCCTCCAAGTCCCCAAAAGACCCGCGAAGACCCTTGGTGACCCTCAAAGACACTCAAAGACCCTCCAAGGCCCTCGAGGACCATTGACTACCCTTGAAAACCCTTAAAGTCCCTCAAAAACACTCGAAGACCCTTGAAGACCATTGAAGACTCTTGGTGACCGTCCAGGACCCTCAAGGACAATCGAAGACCTTCAAAGACCCTCAAAGACCCTCA
Source organism: Cololabis saira (assembly GCF_033807715.1). Classification (NCBI taxonomy): domain Eukaryota; kingdom Metazoa; phylum Chordata; class Actinopteri; order Beloniformes; family Belonidae; genus Cololabis; species Cololabis saira. The sequence goes on from NC_084591.1 coordinate 8,740,326, forward strand.
ACGACCCTCAGCAAGCCTTGCCTCGAAGACCCTTAAAGTCCCTCAAAGACACTCGAAGACCCTTGAAGACCCTCCAGGATCCTCAAACACCCTCGACAACGAAGATCCTCAAAGACCCTCAAAAACCCTTGAGGACCGTTGAAGATCCTGAAAGACCATCGAAGACCCTCAACGATCCTCAGCAAGCTCTGCCTCGAAGACCCTTGGTGACCCTCCAAGGCCCTCCAGGACCATCGACTACCCTTGAAAACCCTTAAAGTCCCTCGAAGACACTCAAAGTCCCTCAGCAAGCTTTGCCTCAAAGACCCTTGGTAACCTTCAACGACCCTTGATTGCCCTTGAAGACCCTTAAAGTCCCTCAAAGACACTCGAAGACCCTTGAGGACCATTGAAGACTCTTGGTGACCCTCCAGGACCCTCAATGACGCTTGAGGACCATTGAAGATCTTCAAAGGCCCTCGAAGACCCTCAAAGTCCCTCAAAGACCCTCGAAGATCCTCAAAGACCTTCAATGACCCTTGAGGACCATTGAAGACAAAGTCAAAGACCATCAAAGACCATCAAAAACCCTCAAAGACCCTCAGCAACCTTTGCCTCGAAGACCCTTAAAGTCCCTCAAACAACATCAAAGATCCTTGAGGACCATTGAAGATCCTCAAAGGCCCTCAAAGACCCTCGAAGTCTCTCAAAGACCCTCAAACACCCTCAAAGACCCTTGAGGACCATTGAAAACCTTCAAAGATCCTTGAGGACCATCAAAGATCCTCAAAGACCCTCGAAGACCCTTGAGGACCATAAAAGATCCTCAAAGACCATCAAAGACCATCGAAAACCCTCAAAGACCCTCGAGGACCATTGAAGACCCTCAACGACCCTCAGCAAGCTTTGCCTCGAAGACCCTTGGTAACCCTCAAAGACACTCGACTACCCTCAAAGACACTTGACTACCCTCGAAGACCCTTAAAGTCCCTCAAAGACCATTAAAGATCCCTGAGGACCATTGAAGATCCTCAAAGACCATCAAAGACCCTCAACGACCCTCAGCCAGGCTTTCGTTGAAGAATCTCGGCGACCCTCAACATCCATCGGCTCAATGACCCTCTGCGACCCCCTATTACCCCATACGACCCCCTAAGACCTTCTGGGACCCCAACGACCCTCTAAGACCTGTAAGACCCTCGGCTGCTCGACCGGCGGCGTTGGCTGAACGAGTCCATGAAGCTGTTCCTCCCTGAGCTCCGCCTGATTCGGACGAGGAGGGAATCTACTTCGAAGCTCCGACGGTCAGACGCCTCGAAGGAAGTCGTCAGGTAGAAAAGCTGCTGAGTAAGACATGTGTTTGTAGCAGCTGCATTTAAGACTAAAACATCCCGAGTAAGAGTGAATGTTTGGCACATCTGAAGAAAACCTGTACAACGTCGGGGGAACTTCCTCACTCAGTAACGACAAGAATAATCCAGCGGCAGGATAAAAGTATGTGAACCCCTTGGAAATAACTGATGTTCTGCAGTAATTGAGGCCCTGAAGCAGCAGCTTCATGATGCTCCCGCCTCCGTGCTTCTCCACTGGGCGGCTGCTGCGATGTGGCTTAACCGCCTCCTTCCGGTTCCTCCGTAGTTTTGAGTGCAACGAATAACAACCTAAGGGCCAAATCCACAAAGAATAAATTGCGCCCGCTGTGAATTGCGCCGCATTTGCGCCCGCAATTTGCCCCGCTTTAAGGTCCTATTCACAAAAGATTTTTCTCTAATGATATGCCGGCGCAAACACGCCCATAAAGTTTTGCAGCTGAGTGCAATTTTCCCTTGTCTGAGTAAGTGAGCGGAGCTGTTTCCAGCAGGCCCGGTTCTACGAGGGTGCATCAGCATTGCACCCTCAGTTTATGTGTTTGCATGCTCAGTTGAAAAGACGAAAAGAAAACTGACAAATGCGCGCTTGTTAAGCCTGATTTATGGTTCCGCGTTAAAACGACGGCGTAGCCTATGGCGGCGGGCCGCAGGTCAAAAATATCACCGTGGGATACGTGGGATTGGACCTTTGGTGATATCCAATAGTCTCCAACTTGTCTTGGTGCACTGACAATGCAGTTTTAATATACATAATTTTATTGCTAGATTTATATGTTTATATGGTGGAATTGTTTGTAATAAAGCAGCCCCTTACTGTATGGATGAATCCTGAGCTCCGTCCTGTTATTTTTATTTTTAAATCCGAGATAAGTCCACAACCCCACTTGATCTGACTGTCTACAGTCATGTCTGACTATAGATTTCACCCTTAATATCATTCAGTATCACACAGGCTTGAATGATATTGAAGAGAGAGAGAAACAGAGACAGATGGGGAGTGAGGAGTGAGTTTGCGCGCAGTTAATACACGCTTCGAAAAGACGGTATTTGCTCCACTATTTTTGCGTGTGGCAAATAGCGCTGGCCTTTGTGAATTAGACGGTTTTTGCAATGAGGCTTATTTGCATAGAAAGGGGGCAATTTTGCGCCGAATGTATGAATATTACCTCATTTACATGCATGCAAATGGCACAGGCGCACCATGACACTATTTGCTTGGCAGGGCAGTTTGTGGTGCAATTCGTCCTTTGCGGGTGCTTTGTGAATTAGACGCTCTCTTTTTGTCTCATTTGCACCAGTTTAGCGCCGCAAAAGCCGCAAAATCCTTTTGTGGATTTGGCCCTAAGACTTTATAAACAATATTCAGGTTCTTTAGCTTTAACTATTTGACTCAGAATCAGTTTTGAAAACGTCCAAAAAAAGGAAAAGTCCGTTGGACGGAGGGAACTGCCAACACGGCTAGGACTCCAGTGGTGAAGCACGGTGGAGGAAGCATCATGATCTGGTCTTATTCCACCCCCCCCCCCAACTTGAAATTTACCAAAACCTCCTCCGGGGTCATGTGACCGGAGCTCCTATGGCTCAGGCCAGCGCTTTCCAAGGTTTCACAAACTTCTTCCTGCCACTGATTAACAATTGGAGGGATTTTAGTCCCTTTAGTTCGACAGTCTGAAAAAGTCCTAAAACTCTATTTGAATGAAAATAAAAAACAAAAAAATCAGCACATTCACAAGCTGGCACATCATACCTGAGCTGGGGTCAAAAGGTCACAACCGACAGTAACGTTCGTAAGCAGTTTTTTAGAGAAGAGGATGCAGCACTGAACTCATATAAGACTACAACATTACAAGCTAGGATTTATATTAAAAACTTTCCAAATTTCAAGTTCCAGACGTTCCAGACTCGGCGACGCATCGGAGAAGTCTGGAGGCCGGAAGACAAAAACAGGAAAAAAAAATACAAAAAAAGTCAATAATAAGAAAAAACCAATTCACTCCTGAAACATTTAAGACCAAGTAGCTGTCGGAGTTCTGGACGCGTTGCGCCTCGCGCTAGCGCTTCACGAACCAGGCGTCCCATCGTCCGCTCCGCTCCTAGCGAGATTGTCAGAGACGCCGATGTTCGTCCTCAGCTGGATGTTTTACGTGATTGTTCGGGTTCTTGGGTCATCGTTTCCCATCAGCCCTGTTTTTTTCCACCAGGCGTCCGTCGCTACGCTGCTCCAAGAGCGTTCTGAGCATGCCCAGAGCTGGATCCGGTCTGGGTATGCTCAGTGTCCTGAGAGTTTCTGTTTTCTGAGCGTGCTCAGTTGGCGCCGATGGCCTCCTGCGCCTCGCGGTCGCTGCTATAGTCCGACTTGGGCTCGTCCTCGAAGTCCTCGTACATGTCCATGTCGTCGTCGCCGTTGGTGGGGTCGCTGGGCGGGTCCAGGCTGGCACCGCCCCTGCCGTTGCTGGCCCCGCCCCCGCCCAAGGCCCCGCCCAAGGCCCCGCCGGGCTCGGCCTTGATGGCGAACGTGCTCTGGATGACCGGGGTGGTCGGCTCGGGGCTCGCCGAGTTGCTGGAGCAGTCTGAGGTCAGGTGGGGCGACGGCGTGGCCGCCGTTGCCATGGTGATGGCGCCCGGGTAGACGGCCACGCCCCCCGGGCTGCGGTTCAGGGAGATCGGTGGCTGAGGCCTGAAGACGAGGGACAGAAGGAGGAAAACACGGTTTTAAACACAGAACTCTGATCAAAACTGTCCAAACATCCTCTTTTATGATGTTGCCATAGAAACAAGACAAGACCTGAGACCAGGACTAGTAGAACTGGAACCAGGACTAGTAGAACTGAAACCAGGACTAGTAGAACTGAAACCAGGACTAGTAGAACTGGAACCAGGACTAGTAGAACTGAAACCAGGACTAGTAGAACTGAAACCAGGACTAGTAGAACTGAAACCAGGACTAGTAGAATTGAAACCAGGACTAGTAGAGTTGAAACCAGGACTAGTAAACCTGAAACCAGGACTAGTAGAGTTGAAACCAGGACTAGTAGAACTGAAACCAGGACTAGTAGAACTGAAACCAGGACTAGTAGAGCTGAAACCAGGACTAGTAGAACTGAAACCAGGACTAGTAGACCTGAAACCAGGACTAGTAGAACTGAAACCAGGACTAGTAGAACTAGAACCAGGACTAGTAGAACTGAAACCAGGACTAGTAGAACTGAAACCAGGACTAGTAGAGCTGAAACCAGGACTAGTAGAACTGAAACCAGGACTAGTAAACCTGAAACCAGGACTAGTAGAACTGAAACCAGGACTAGTAGAGCTGAAACCAGGACTAGTAGACCAGGACTAGTAGACCTGAAACCAGGACTAGTAAATTTGAAACCAGGACTAGTAGAACTGGAACCAGGACTAGTAGAACTGAAACCAGGACTAGTAGAACTGAAACCAGGACTAGTAGAACTAGAACCAGGACTAGTAGAACTGAAACCAGGACTAGTAGAACTGAAACCAGGACTAGTAGAGCTGAAACCAGGACTAGTAGAACTGAAACCAGGACTAGTATAACTGAAACCTGGACTAGTAGAACTGAAACCAGGACTAGTAGACCTGAAACCAGGACTAGTAACTGAAACCAGGACTAGTAGAACTGAAACCAGGACTAGTAAACCTGAAACCAGGACTAGTAGACCTGAAACCAGGACTAGTAGAACTAGAACCAGGACTAGTAGAACTTAAACCAGGACTAGTAGAGATGAAACCAGGACTAGTAGACCTGAAACCAGGACTAGTAGAACTAGAACCAGGACTAATAGAGCTGGAACCAGGACTAGTAGAGTTGAAACCAGGACTAGTAGAGATGAAACCAGGACTAGTAGACCTGGAACCAGGACTAGTAGAGTTGAAACCAGGACTAGTAAACCTGGAACCAGGACTAGTAGAGTTGAAACCAGGACTAGTAGAACTGAAACCAGGACTAGTAGAACTGAAACCAGGACTAGTAGACCTGAAACCAGGACTAGTAGAGATGAAACCAGGACTAGTAGACCTGAAACCAGGACTAGTAAACCTGAAACCAGGACTAGTAGAACTGAAACCAGGACTAGTAGAACTGAAACCAGGACTAGTAGACCTGAAACCAGGACTAGTAGAACTGAAACCAGGACTAGTAGAACTAGAACCAGGACTAGTAGAACTGAAACCAGGACTAGTAGAACTGAAACCAGGACTAGTAGAACTGAAACCAGGACTAGTAGAGATGAAACCAGGACTAGTAGACCTGAAACCAGGACTAGTAAACCTGAAACCAGGACTAGTAGAACTGAAACCAGGACTAGTAGAACTGAAACCAGGACTAGTAAACCTGAAACCAGGACTAGTAGAACTGAAACCAGGACTAGTAGAACTGAAACCAGGACTAGTAGACCTGAAACCAGGACTAGTAAACTTGAAACCAGGACTAGTAGAACTGAAACCAGGACTAGTAGAACTGAAGTCTCTTTAACTTTTAAAAGTTAAAGGGATTATTTTCATCTGGGCACGTGGCTCCCTGATGACTATAAAAGCTGCTCAGATGCAGAAGGAATCTTCGTCGACGCTCATCGTCCTGGAAAACCGCCGTCACCTTCCTCCTCCTCCCGAGCCCCTTCTCCTCCTCTTCTCCTCCTCTTCTCCTCCTCTTCTCCTCCTCGGCCCATTTTCACATTAAAGCTCTCAGCCGGTGCCGGCCCGGATTAATGGGACGGGCCTTGACGGGTAGTCCAGACCCGGAGAGACCGGCCTGTTTCCTTGACCACACACGGCAGCCGTGACGCCTGCCTCGTTCCCGGGTGGGACCGCCCGGTCGGACCGCCCGCGAGCAAGGCATTGTCCTGATTTAATAAATGACAGCCTGTTAAAGCGGCTCTGGTGAATCCATCAGCAGCACGAGCCGCGGCTTTAAAGGCCCCGGCGGCTGGTTCCCATTAGGGCGATGCCACTGTTTCCCCTCGCTGCCCCAACTACGCTCCAAACACAGCGGAGCTCCCAGCTAACGGATCCAGGCTGAGGAAACCTGGTCCGTGTACTTCGCGGCCATCTGTTTTTTTTTTAAATGACAAAATAAAAATAGAGATATAATCCAAAATAATCAGTTTCCCATCTTTTGTTTTGATAATAAAAAACGGAAAACAGATCGTTATCCATTATCCGTTATCCGTTAACGGCACTCCCCGTGAGGCGGGGAGTGCCGGGCCACGCGGGACAATGCCCCCCACGACCCGGACCCCCCGCCCTGCGCCTATGTGCGTATGAATCGTGTAGGGGGGGAAGGAGGGGGAGCGGAGGCCGAAGCCAGGAAGCAGGACCAGCAAAGCCGACCCTGATAAGACACCCGCGCCCCCCCACCGGCCATCCAGTAGACGGGGGCCGGCCCTCCGAGCCGGGCCAGGGCCCCACCGTACCTCCACGGGCGCCCCCGGCGCCGCCGGAGCCCCCAGACGGAGGGGGAAACGGTCCAACATCCCCCCATTCATACTGACAACATAAGACATAGACACCTGGGAATGGTGCCACCCCGCCGCCGCGCCCGCCCGTGCACCCCCGGTCAGGGGAGGCCCGAACGAACGAACGATCAATTTTCAAAGTCATGCGCCAATCAAGTTTGTGGGCGTGGCCTAAGCGCCTCTTGGTCGTAACTTGTATTTAGGTTTATCTCCCGTTTGAGTTTAACGGATCTGTTTACATATATCGGTGATGACATCATCTTATTTCCGTCCTGATTGACAGCTGATGTCGCCTGTCAATCATCCGAACCCAAAGTTTTTGGACTGCTGACCTCAAGTTGAACAGTTTCTGGAACTAGTTTTCTAACGGCTCCCCCCCCCCCACCACCACTCACCCCACGAAGAACTGCCTCATCTCCTGGCGCCGCGACCTCATCATCTGCTTGTACTCGCCGATGCGCAGCTTCTTGCCGTCGATGATGCAGGTGCGTTTGGGGCGGGGCTTGTACTTGTAGTTGGGGTACTTCTCCAGGTGGATCTTGCTGAGCCGGGCCTGCTCCTCGTAGTACGGCTGCTTCTCCTGGTTGCTCATGGCCTTCCAGCGGGAGCCTGGGGGGGGGGGGGGGACCGTTAGACACTCATCATCTCATGCTGGTGCTTTTATTGCCTCTTGTGGTTTTTGTCAGTTTTTGGAGATTAAATACATTGAGAGTATTATAATATCAATATAATATATTTACAGAGTTTGGTGGGTTTTCACTTCCTAACCAGATAACCAGGAATCACTCACCCCTCTGACCCAGAACCTGGTAACCGACCCAGCTGACCGGCCAACTTGGAAAACGAGGCGACCCAACTAACTAGGCGACCCGACCAATGGGGCGACCCAGCCAATGGGGCGACCCGGCCAACTAGGCGACCCAACCAACTAGGCGACCCAACCAACTAGGCGACCCGACTATCTAGGCGATCCAACCAACTAGGCGACCCAACCAACGGGGCGACCCGACCAACTAGGCGACCCAACCAACTAGGCGACCCAACCAACTAGGCGACCCGACTAACTAGGCGACCCAACCAACTAGGCGACCAAACCAACTAGGCGACCCAACCAACTAGGCGACCCAACCAACTAGGCGACCCGACTAACTAGGCGACCAAACCAACTAGGCGACCCAACCAACTAGGCGACCCAACCAACTAGGCGACCCAACCAACTAGGCGACCCGACTAACTAGGTGACCCGACCAACTAGGCGACCAAACCAACTAGGCGATCCAACCAACTAGGCGACCCGACTATCTAGGCGACCCGACCAACTAGGCGACCCGACCAACTAGGCGACCCGACCAACTAGGCGACCAAACCAACTAGGCGACCCGACTATCTAGGCGATCCAACCAACTAGGCGACCCAACCAACTAGGCGACCAGACCAACTAGGCGACCCGACTAACTAGGCGAGCCAACCAACTAGGCGACCCGACCAACTAGGCGACCCAACCAACTAGGCGACCCAACCAACTAGGCGACCAAACCAACTAAGCGATCCAACCAACTAGGCGACCCAACCAACTAGGCGACCCAACCAACGGGGCGACTCGACCAACTAGGCGACCCAACCAACTAGGCGACCCAACCAACTAGGCGACCCAACCAACTAGGCGACCCGACTAACTAGGCGACCCAACCAACTAGGCGACCAAACCAACTAGGCGACCCAACGAACTAGGCGACCCAACCAACTAGGCGATCCAACCAACTAGGCGACCCAACCAACTAGGCGACCCAACCAACTAGGCGACCCGACTAACTAGGCGACCAAACCAACTAGGCGATCCCACCAACTAGGCGACCCAACCAACTAGGCGACCCAACCAACTAGGCAACCCGACTATCTAGGCGACCCAACCAACTAGGCGACCCGACTAACTAGGCGACCCGACCAACTAGGCGACCAAACCAACTAGGCGATCCAACCAACTAGGCGATCCAACCAACTAGGCGACCCGACTATCTAGGCGACCCGACTAACTAGGCGACCCGACCAACTAGGCGACCAAACCAACTAGGCGATCCAACCAACTAGGCGATCCAACCAACTAGGCGACCCAACCAACTAGGCGACCCAACCGACTAGGCGATCCAACCAACTAGGCGACCCAACCAACTAGGCGACCCAACCGACTAGGCGATCCAACCAACCAGGCGACCCAACCAACTAGGCGACCAGACCAACTAGGCGACCCGACTAACTAGGCGACCCAACCAACTAGGCGACCCAACCAACTAGGCGACCAGACCAACTAGGCGACCCGACTAACTAGGCGACCCAACCAACTAGGCGACCCGACCAACTAGGCGACCCAACCAACTAGGCGACCCAACCAACTAGGCAACCAAATCAACTAGGCGATCCAACCAACTAGGCGACCCGACTAACTAGGCGACCAAACCAACTAGGCGACCCAACCAACTAGGCGACCCAACCAACTAGGCGACCCGACTAACTAGGCGACCAAACCAACTAGGCGATCCAACCAACTAGGCGACCCAACCAACTAGGCGACCCGACCAACTAGGCGACCCGACTAACTAGGCGACCCAACCAACTAGGCGACCCAACCAACTAGGCGACCCGACCAACTAGGCGACCCGACTAACTATGCGACCCAACCAACTAGGCGACCCGACTATCTAGGCGACCCAACCAACTAGGCGACCCGACTAACTAGGCAACCCAACCAACTAGGCGACCCAACCAACTAGGCGACCCGACTAATTAGGCGACCCAACCAACTAGGCGACCCAACCAACTAGGCAACCCGACTAACTAGGCGACCCAACCAACTAGGCGACCCAACCAACTAGGCGACCCGACTAACTAGGCGACCCGACCAACAGGGGCGACCCAGTTGACTGGGCAATAACAAAGAGTCGGGAAATGAAAACCCCCATCACTGATTATCTGCAGCTTTGCTGGAGAACTTTAGAAATATTCCAAACATCTCTGGCGTCTTTAAGAAGATATTTCAGTCCGTTTAGTTCGTACAGTTGAGTTCAGGGTCATGAGAGATGAGAACACCTGGGACAACTGCTGTAATTATGCTACTTAGATTGAAGTGGATGTTTAAACAGAATAGCGTTTATAAATCTCTCCCAACGATCTTTGTTTCCTGTTTCGGTCGGTGGGACCGGAGCTGCAGGACCTCCGTGTTCTTAGGCCTCGGCGGGTCCTGAGTCCTGGTTCTGAGGCTTGTTTAGATGAGGAGGAGGAGGAGTGATGAAGAGCGTTTACTGTCTCCTGAACATCTGTTTACCTCCGTTTATCACAAACTCCTCTTTACTGTGACACAGGAAACACCAAGGAAGTTTTCTTAAGACCCCCCGCCCCCCCCGGTCCAGCTGTGTTATCGTGTCAGGGACATCAAGGTTTACAGACGTCTCTCATGTACACAACCAGGTTTGTCCTGGTCCTGCTGCGACTCCAGGAAGATGAGACCCACATCCGACCCTGGGAGACTTTCAGGAACCGTTACAACGCTTTGGTTGGACTTCTGGGGGTCTCCGAGGTCTCTAGAATATCCAGGTCTCTATGGTCTCTAGGTCTCCAGGGTCTCCACATCTTTAGGGCCTCCGGGGTCTCCAAGGTCTCTAGGGTCTTTAGAGTCTCCGGTTCTCTAGGGTCTCTAGGATCTCTAGAGTCTCCGGTTCTCTAGGGTCTCTAGGATCTCTAGAGTCTCCGGTTCTCTAGGGTCTCTAGAGTCTCCGGTTCTCTAGGGTCTCTAGGGTCTCTGGTTCTCTAGGGCCTCCAGGGTCTTTAGGGTCTCTAGAGTCTCCGGTTCTCTAGGGTCTCTAGGGTCTCTAGAGTCTCTGGTTCTCTAGGGTCTCTAGGGTCTCTGGTTTTCTAAGGTCTCTAGAGTCTCCGGTTCTCTAGGGTCTCTAGAGTCTCTGGTTCTCTAGGGCCTCCAGGGTCTTTAGGGTCTCTAGAGTCTCCGGTTCTCTAGGGTCTTTAGGGTCTCTAGGGTCTCTAGAGTCTCTGGTTATCTAGGTTCTCTAGGGTCTCTAGAGTCTCCGGTTCTCTAGGGTCTCTAGAGTCCCCGGTTCTCTAGGGTCTCTAGAGTCCCCGGTTCTCTAGGGTCTCTAGAGTCTTAGGTTCTCTAGGGTCTCTAGAGTCTCTAGAGTCTTAGGTTCTCTAGGGTCTCTAGAGTCTCCGGTACTCTAGGGTCTCTAGGGTCTCTAGAGTCTCCGGTTCTCTAGGGTATCTAAAGTTTTCGGTTCTCTAGGGTCTCAAGAGTCTCCGGTTCTCTAGGGTCTCTAGTGTCTCTGGTTCTCTAGGGTCTCTAGAGTTTCCGGTTCTCTAGGGTCTCTAGTGTCTCTGGTTCTCTAGGGTCTCTAGAGTTTCCGGTTCTCTAGGGTCTCTAGTGTCTCTGGTTCTCTAGGGTCTCTAGGGTCTCTAGGACCTCCAGGGTCTCCAGGTTTCCATGGTCTATAGGGTCTCTAGTCTCCAGTTCTCTAGGGTCTCTAGGGTCTCTAGGGTCTTTAGAGTCTCCGGTTCTCTAGGATCTCTAGAGTCTCCGGTTCTCTAGGGTCTCTAGTGTCTCTGGTTCTCTAGGGTCTCTAGGGTCTTCAGGTCTCTAGGGTCTTCAGGTCTCTACGGTCTCTAGGGTCTCCAGGGTCTCCAGGTTCTCCAGACCTGCAGGTCCTCTACAGACCACTAGGGTCCAGATCCAGACCTGCAGATCCTCTACAGACCACTAGGGTCCAGATCCAGACCCTAGCGGTCGGTAGAAGACAGCGTCCTGGAATCTGCTTCTTCTTCTCCCAGTTTTCAGCGAAGATATCGTATAAATGGTACGAGCATCAAACTACTCGGGGTTCCCGGTGCAACAAGACACAAGAACCCGGTTTGAGGTCGAATATCACGTGGCGCTTTAGACACAAAAACCCTCCGGAGAGGTTCTGACAGTTCTGCTCACAAACATTTGTGGTTCACCAGGACCGGTATTCTGTCGATCCATGCTACCCGTCCAGAACTGCTACTTTGTGGTTCTGTGCAGTCGATTTTCAAAGATTGCCACGCCCATAAGTTCTTGCATCCCTTCAGTCCATGCTGCTGTTAACGGTGAGTAACATCCTCAAAGGGAGCAGTATTTGATAGGATGTTACTGGACTATCAAATCATGCTACCCCTGAAATATTGATTTAAAATGGATAAATTGAGGTATAAGAATGCTGAGATTCATCCTGCAGTGGCAGTGAGGTGATTAGTATCTTACCTGAATGGATTAAGTGACGGGGGCATTATTTGATAGGACGTTACTGGACTATCAAATTATGCTACCCCTGAAATATTGATTTCAAATTGATAATATGGGATGTTGAGTATTTGATCCTCCAAAATACACTACCCATGACATGAATTGCATTACACTTTGTGAACATTATACGATAAAGAGAAAAAAAAACAAATTCTATTGCGCTTTGACCTTTATTTAACCAGGCAGGTCATTAAGAACATTCTTATTTACAATGACGGCCTGACAAGCGACAGGGACCACTTGGGGGGAAAAGGAAGTGGTTTAGGGAGTAAAACACAATAAAATTGTTGCTCTACAAAAGGTAGACACCGTTAGGTAGCATTTTTTGATAAGGTAGCAAAAATCGATAGACAGACGCTATTGGTTTATGCGGCGGTAGCTTTTTTCGACAAAGCAGCAGAAATGGACAGAACAGCTGCCCGCGCCCCCGCCCCCCATACTCACCCAGGATCTTGCTGATGTTGGAGTTGTGCATGTCCGGGAAGGTCTGCAGGATCTTCCTCCGCTCGTCTTTGGCCCAGACCATGAAGGCGTTCATGGGTCTCTTGATGTGCGGCTCGCTGCTGCTGCCGCGGCCGCGGGACTCCCGGAACACCCGCGCCTCCGCCATGCTGTTGCCTAGGAGACGGAGAGGGAGACGGGTCAGGGTCCAGGTCAGGGTCAGGTCCAGGAATATAACTACTTCCATAATGCTGGTACAATATATCAGGTGGTCTCAGGTTTGAATCACAGACTAACTCAACTCATCCCAATCTCCGTTCCATAAACACCTTATTATAGGAAAAAAACTTAAACTTGTGGGAACAAGTATGAGTGTTGTGTGTCGGGGAAACACAGATTCGGGAACGAGTTGAATGATGAGCCTTAAAAAGTCACAGTCCATCTCCATATTCCAACGCCACTTAAAGAAACAATTGTTAAGCTCATATATATAAATGTACACTTCGGGACCACAAAATGTTTCATGTTAAAGGAGCTTGAGGCAAGAATAAGAAATGAGACTCATAAGCCACGACGGCCGGCGGGGTTCCTGCAGCCAACAGCGAAGCCGGCACGGGAGAACGCGCATGTAGTTAGAGAAATAACAGGCAGAAAACAGGTGAATCGTTCAGTTGCGGCTACAAGCACCAAAATTGGAACACATACTCTTGCTCTTTTGATAAAACCATTGTGCCGAAAAAAACACACACAAAATCTCTAACAATACTAAAGTATACACTGCCATCCATTTTACCAATGTCAAACATAACAAAAAAAACTCAAGTTTTGCTTTTTCTGGGACTGATATATGGTACAAGGAGTCCAAATTTAGATTATACATAGTGAAAAGGTTATGATTTGACACCAAGTTCATTCCAATAGGACAACTCTATTGGATTTTATTGCAAAATGCAATATTACTGTATATTCGATGGCGGCCATCTTGAAAAAAGGCTGCCATGTTTTTTTTTTTCTGGCATAATGGTTTTATGAAAAGAGCAACCCCTAAGGAGTATGTGTGCCAATTTTGGTGCTTGTAGCCGCAACTGAACGATTATTCCTGTTATTTCTCTAACTAATGCAGCGTCATGTGACGTCACATCCGCAGGACAGCGCGGGAAATTCGGGCCCAGAATTGCAGCACATTTTGCAGCACACAGCCTGTTCAAGGCAACGGAGAGATACACTAGAGGGCTCATTCTTTTTGGTTTGGAACGCTTCATCTGACATTATTACTAGAAAACTTAAAACTTATACGAATTTTTTTTTTCATAAATCCTGCTTCAAGCTCCTTTAAGTGTTTGTAATGTTATATGTTGTAATGTAAGTGGTAGTCTAGTATAAAGTGCATGTTGTATTGTTAAGTGTGTATATAAGTGTAAGTGCATGTATGTATTCCTGTCTAATGTATTTATGTTCATTGGCTCCTACCATAAGCTTTTGATTCTCCAGGAGACCAATTCACATGTGTGTGTGTGTGTGAATAAATCAAAAATCTAATCAAATCAAATCAGGTTCCAGGACCGCTTCTGCAGGTCCAGGTCTGTCAAGGACCTTCCAGGTCCAGGACTCTGCACTAGGACCTGCAACTAAGACCTGGAACTAAGACCTGGAACTAGGACCTGGAACTAGAACCTGGAACTAAGACCTGGAACTAAGACCTGGAACTAAGACCTGGATCTAGGAGCTGGAACTAGGATGTGGACCCGGACCCGGGTCCTGCCAGGACGGGCCGTTGACCAAATCCAGGCCTGGTATGTCTCCTCTGGAAGGGGGCGGGGCCTGGTGTCCCAGACCCTGACAGGGGGCGGGGCCGGCCTCCCAGCATGCACTTCAGCGTGTCCCGGGGATGTTTACTGCCGCGGCGTCCAGCCGGAGCGGCACAATAAATATTTGTCCGACTTGTTTAGGAGGTGAATACCTGCAGGTGTTTACGCTCCGGCGCCGGCGGCCCGACGGGCCAGAAACGCTCTGAGACCAAACATGGAGACACTGACTGCGTTTCCATGCAGTCAATAACCCTTTTCTAACCAGAATATTAGCAATAACCCGGTTTTGCACGGCCATGTAAACACCAATAACCCCTTTGAATAACCGGGAAATGCTCCGGTTTTTAAAAACCCGAATATGACCCCTGGGTTACTCCTTTTCTAACCTGAATATTTGGTCATAGTCTAACGCAGGGGTGTCAAACTCATTTTGCTTGGCGGGTCGTATTTGACCAATTTTTTTCTTGTGGGCCGCACGCTCAAAATAACAAAAACTGAGTGGAAAATGTTTTCTCTAATTCTCTTTTTTACTATTGTTATCTAATCCAATATCAGTTTAGTTAATGTTAAAGGAAATATGCACTTTGTTTACACTCTAATTATGAAAAATATATTTCTTCAGTATCTTTTCTTGAAATTTCTCATTTTTTTTTCAAATTATGTAAGATATTTTTAATATCATTTTACAAAGATAAACAGAAACAAGTATGTTTTTTTTATTTCGCTTTTTTATAGGAAATTTAATTAAAAACAAAATCTTTCTTATTACATCATCTTTTTTAGCAGTGATATTTTTCCTGCGAAAATATATAATAGTAGTCAGTTAATAAAAATAAACGACCGTCTACAAAGAAATAAAATCGGCAAATGCATTCTAGAAAACTAAAAATTTTTTGAAAACTGCTCTATTTGTGGAATAACGATGGATTTGTAGAAGAAATATATTATCAGATATGATGTGATTCATGGCAATTATTTATGCCTTCCTTTTTAGTAAATTAACATTTCGTGTTTTTGCATTGGAAACTTCTTGCGGGCCACACATTTGACACCCCTGATCTAACGGGATTTCCCCATCACAAGGAACAGGAATTTGTTTTCTGCACATGCTCTTTTCGCAAGGAATGTTGGTCTTTTGAGTCCAGGAAGTTCTTATAAACATGGAGAAACACAAGACCAGGAGGAGACTAATCACTTCATAAATGTAATGAAGGATATGAACATTTCTGCATTTGTAGACGGTAGAAAGTACCGGGATAGTGAGATTTACAAGAAGGTGAGAGAAAAGTTGGGCGAAGCAGCATTTGTAGGAACGCCAGACCAGATAAAGCTCCGCTGGAAGACGCTGAAAAAGGCGACTTGTACCGGGCTGGTGATTATTCGCCGTGCTGCTGTTATTGTTGTTGTTTTGGATTTGGATACAGGAAGAAGAAGTGGAAATGACGCTAATTACGTCATGACGTTCTTCGTGCGTCGCTGGTTTGATCCAGATTTCCCAAATGATTAATTACCATGTATACAGGGATAACCCTGTTGGCTCACGCGTGGAAACAGATTATTCCCAATGTTTCAGTAACTGGAATATTAGCAATAACCCGAGTTTTGACTGCATGTAAACGTGGTCACTCACCGTCCAGGTCCTCGGGCCGGGTCAGGTCGATGACCCGGTGGACCATCTTCCCCGCGTCCTCCCCGAGCTTCCCCAGGTGCTGGCTCAGAGTCTCGTAGTGCAGACGCTCCTGAAACACAAGACACAACGTGAGAACGGATCATAGCTGGGAGGGAATATGTCAAAAATCATAAAGATTGTGCACTTGGCAACACGTTTTTGATATTTGGCATGGTGTTAGGTAGCCTACAGTATGGACATACGGTTTTCAAAAACCACCGCAAACAAATTGGGACAGCCCCTTAGTGGCCGGTTTGCAGAAAATTCAAAATGGCTCCCGTCGAAAAGACCAAAAGGTCTCAGCTTCTCTTAGTCCTAGATTGTTGTATATTGTCACTTTCTGTACTTTTTTGGTGCTAGGAATTCAATTCTGACCTGGAACTAGAACCTGGAACTTAGACCTGGAACTAGGACGTGGAACTAGAAGTTGCGTTCGAAATTCCATCCTTCCACCCTAATGAGTAGCAAAAACAGTATGAGATTTTTGTGTCCGAAACATTAGTACGTACTCAATAGTATGAACTATCCATACTCATTCCGGAGAAATGTATTAGTGTGGATTGATGGACACTAGCTAAGCATAATATAATATTATAATATTCGTATATAATAATATTATATAATGTCATCTTGTTTGGGCCAGGATAAACGGGAAATAGCGGAGCGGTGCTGCTACTACTGCTGTGACAGGAGTTGTTACCATGGTAACAACTCCCCCTCCCAACAGCATATTTACTCAAAAGTGTGCCAAACTTAAAGGGGACCTATTATGAAAAACATGTTTTTTCTTGCTTTAACATTTATAAAGTGGTCTCCCCTCAGCCTGCCAACTCAGAAGGAGGAAAGCAACCAGATTCTGCAGTGTCTGTACAGCCGCCCGGATGAGCCATCCAGTGTGATGTGGATCTACGAGCCGTTCAGATTCTGCTCCCGTCGTTACGTAACCAGTACTCGAGTTGAGGGGGGATGAGGGGGGATGGCATCCCCCCTGAAATAAAAACGGTCAAAATCACCCCCCTGTAAAACTGCCATCCCCCCTTCCCATCCCTTATGTCATTTCATCAATGAATGTGGTTTTACTGCTATTTCAACATTTAGAGTCATCACCAGAAAAATAACACCAGAAAAATAACTTATTTGACAATTTTCACCTGTTTCAAGTAAATTTTCACTTGAAATAAGTAGGAAAATCTGCCAGTGGGACAAGATTTATCTTCTCATTACAAGCAATAAAAATCTTGTTCCACTGGCAGATTTTTCTACTTATTTTAAGTGAAAATCTACTTGAAACAGGAGAGAATTGTTGTTTTTTTCCAGTGATGAGTCTTGTTTTAAGTGTAATGAGATTTTTTTTACTAAAATGAGACATTTTAACTAGAAATAAGACAAATATTCTTGTTAAGATTTAGAATTTTTGCAGTGATCCATTTTACTTATCCTGTGAAGGACAGAATCATATTGATAAGTTCAGAAAACTGTTTTTATTTTTGTGTTTTGATGTATTTGATGTAAGCCCAGTGGATATTTAAAGCTTACAGAAGGCTGCATTTAACTGCTGCTATGTCATTCCTGCAGTATTTCTGCAGGTGTTTTGGTCACTGCTATTATTTGTAATATATTATATATTTTTGTAATCAGCACAAATTATCTGTCCCCGTGTGATAAAATCCACCATCCCCCCTGATTTTTTTTTACAACTCGAGTACTGTACGTAACCAAAATGTGATTTACATTGTTTGGCCTCCGATGCGTGAAACCACGCACACAACTAACTCCACCGGCCGGAGCTTCCGCCATTTTTTCGTAGCGTTGTATCGTGTCATTCAGACAGCCAATCAGCACAGAGCGTCATTATCATAGCCCCGCCCACTCAGAATCCTGCATAGATAATGAGGTTAGAGAATGAGATGATAAAGACATGGCTCAGAGGCTGAATTTCTAATTTATTTAGCAAAAACAATCAAAAGCTTGTTTTTAAGACATTCAAGGCCTGTTTAAAATAGGGATTAGATGCCATAATAGGTCCCCTTTAAGTATACTTTTTGAGTATACTGTTTAGTATGGCATTTCGGACGCACCGTAGGACCTGGAACTAAGATCTAGAACAGGGGTCGGCAACCCAAAATGTTGAAAGAGCCATATTGGACCAAAGACACAAAAAACAAATATGTCTGGAGCTGCAAAAAATGAAAAGTCTTGTATAAGCCTTAGAATGAAGGCAACACATGATGCATGTTTCTACAGTATATTAGTTATAACTGGGGGGAGAAATTTTAAGAAAAAGTCGAAATGTCGAGAAAAAAGTTGAAATTTCAAGATTAATGTTGAAATACAATCTTGAGAAAAAAGTCGGAATTTTGAGAAAAAAAAATTGAATTAAGTCGAAATGTCGAGGAAAAAGTTGAAATTTTGAGAAAAAGTCGAAATGTCCAGAAAAAAGTCGAAATTTCAAGATTAATGTTGAAGTACAATCTTGAGAAAAAAGTCGACAGGTCCAGAAAAAAGTCGAAATGTTGAGAAAAAAAATTGGAATTAAGTCGAAATGTTGAGAAAAAAGTCGAAATGTCGAGAGAAAAGTCGAAATGTCGAGAAAAAAGTCGAAATGTCGAGAAAATATAAAAATGTCGAGATTAAAAAAGGAAAGGAAAAAGGAAGAAAAAAAGAGAAAAAAATAAGAAAAAAGAAAAAAAAGAAGATAAAAAAGAAAAAAAGAAGAAAAAAAGGAAAAAAAAGGTCAAACATTTTTGAAAAAGCTCCAGGAGCCACTAGGGCGGCGCTAAAGAGCCGCATGCGGCTCTAGAGCCGCGAGTTGCCGACCCCTGATCTAGAACAAGAGCTGGAACTAGGACCTTGAACCAGGACTTGGAACTAGGATCAGCGGTTGCTAGCTGGAAGTATCTGTTCATGAATAAAGGTCTCTTCCTCTGGTTCTGGTTCTGGTCCTGCCCCCCCCCCTCTCTTTCTTCTGGAGTTTTGGGTTCTGGTTTGTCGGCGGATGGTTCCCGGGTGAAGTCATGCCGCGGTAGCCGCTGGCAGCGCCGCTGGAACCGTGTGTGTTTATAGACGGGGATCCGGAGCGGGCCAATGTCAGCACCGCGGCAGGGCTGTAATCAGGCCGCCGCAGAACATGTGCCTGGGCCGGGCCGCGGTACCGCAGGGGGGGAGGGGGGGAGGCTGGAGAGAACAAAAGAGACGCAGGCAGGAGGGATGGAAAACCCATCCGAGGGGATTGGGTCGCGGGCCCTCAGAGGCCCGGCGGGGGCCCGGCGGGGGCCCGTCAGGGGCCCGGTCTGGGCCCCGGAGGGGGATCGGGTGTCAGGGAGGCGGTCCGAGGTTCTGAGGTGTGGGGGACGGTCCCGGAGGAGCCTCTCGGTTCTGGACGGAGGATCCAGACCTGGGGCCGGATTCACCCATATGTTCCTAAGTACGATCTTAAGAAATGTCTTCAGATCTAAAATTAAGAAGTTCATAAGAAAGTTCTTAAGTGAAATTCCTCAATATTTAAGTTTCTTAAGAAGAAACTTAAGAAGAAAGTTGAGAAAATACTTAGAACTTTTTTGGAGAATATGACTTCTTCTCTTTTTTCTTCTTAAGACTGAACTTAAGAAAAAAATGCCACTTAAGAAGATTTTCTTTCTTAAGAATGTTTTGTGAATCCTGCCCCTGGATCAGAACCTGCGGTCGGCTCCGTTCAGCTCCTGAAGAGTTCCTGCGGCCGACGCAGTTAAGGAGCTGTCGCTCCTTTGTTTGGTCGGGACCTAAATAGGTTCTGGCGGGTTTCAGGCTGGACCAGCGCCATCGAGCAAGGCTCGCTTCTCTCTCAGCTTCTTATTAAAGAGAGAGGAACTGGGGGAATCTGGGCCGGCGAGGCCCGGGTCTGGACCCCAGGACCGGGTCTGGACCCCAGGACCGGGTCTGGACCCCAGGACCGGGTCTGGACCCCAGGACCGGGTCTGGACCCCAGGACCGGGTCTGGACCCCAGGACCGGTTCTGGACCCCAGGACCGGATCAGATGAGACCGGGTCTCTGAGTGAAACGTTTACGTCTGAGTTTACGAGTCTCTTTCTGTTCCGCCCGGTCTCTCCTCGTCTTGGCGTCGAGGTCTTTCCAGCGTTGCCAGGGTAACGCTCCAAACTCATTACCTACGACTCCAGCTGATCTACGTCTGCTGGACCGGCCCGGTTCTGGCAGCCTCCAGCTGATCTACAATGGCTCATGTCTGCTGGACCGGCCCGGTTCTGGCAGCCTCTAGCTCATATAGCTGTCACTCATCTTCCATCTCAGCGGCTCCTCGCCGCTGTAGGCTCCAGACCCGGTCCAGGAGACCCTTAGCTGTCCACTTGCAGGTGCCAGGCCCGGCTTTGTGGGCCGGTACCACCCACTTTGTCACCGGTGGAGCCAGAACTATTGTTTGCCCGACCGATTCTGATCACCTCCAACCAGAACCGACCCGCTTCACAAACATAGAGCATTAGAGCATAGAGTATTTACAAGACCTGATAGTGCCTTATGTTCCTGGCAGAGCTCTCCGCTCCCAGAGTGCAGGTTTACTCGTAGTTCCTAGAGTATCTAAATGTAGATTTGGAGGGCGGGCGTTCTGCTATCAGGCGCCATTACTTTGGAACCAACTTCCAATCTGGGTTAAGGAGGCTGACACCACCTCCACCTTTAAAACTAAACTTAAAACCTTTCTGTTTAGTAAAGCCTATAGTTAGTGTTTAGTAAACCTCTAGCTGTACCTCTACCTCTACAACATGTGTTGTATTAGACGCTATATAAATAAAATTGAATTGAATTGAATTTATAGTGGATGGATGGATGGATGGATAATGGATGGATGGATGTTGGATGGATGGATGGATGGATGGATGGATAATGGATGGATGGATGTTGGATGGATGGATGGATAATGGATGGATGATGGATGGATGATGGATGTTGGATGGATGGATAATGGATGGATGGATGGATGGATGGATAATGGATGGATGGATGTTGGATGGATGGATGGATGGATGGATGGATAATGGATGGATGGATAATGGATGGATGATGGATGGATGATGGATGGATGATGGATGGATGGATGGATGGATGATGGATGGATGGATGTTGGTTGGATGGATGGATGGATGGATAATGGATGGATGAGTCACGCCGCCGGAGAGCTGACGACCATAGCGCTGGTTGCTAGGCAACGGGCAACAAACGGACAACAGCCTCGCTTCGTCTCCCGACCGGAAAACAATTAGTCCCAGAGTTTCCAAATTAGATGTTTTACAAGCCGGCAGCCGCCGTGGAGCCGGGAGCCACCCGCCCCGGTCCGGTCCGGTCCGGTTCCCACTGGAAGGAAAGTTCACAGCTTGAAGACGACAGAGGGAACACCGGGCCGGACTTGGACCAGGTTCCTCCAGAACCATGATCTGCTGCCGTTTGGGGTCATTTCCTGTCACATGACCCAGTGTCAGCCAATCAGCCCCCCCCCTGGGGGGGCGCCTGAGATCTCTGGGGGGGCGCGAAACTTTGTCTGCTTTGAGGATATGCAGTTGTAAAAATTATATTTGTGCATGTTAAATAAATTAAAAAAAATACACCTAATGGAATACTGTAATCCAAGTCTGTATAAACCCACGTAGTATTTTAAAATGTAAGTTATTTAGCAGGATAAAAACTTAATAACGTATTATTATATCATTATTCAACATTTAATCATACTACTACTCCGACAGGTTGTTAAAGGAAAAATGTTAATTAAAGCTGCAAGCAGCGATGAACGGGCCCTCGCACTCACGGCCACCGCCCCCCATAAGCATATCAGAAATGACACCACCCACGACTTCCTATGTCAAACCATTCAAAAGTTATAGCAGAAAAAAGGGACAACCAATCAGAAGAAGGGGCGAGGCTAATTCAGTCCAATAAAGGTCAAGGACTCAATACGTAGTCCGATGACACCACCCACAACTCTCTATGTCAAAACATTCAAATGTTATAGCAGGAAATAGGGACAACCAATCAGAAGAAGGGGCGGGGCTAATTAAGGTCAACAAAGCTTAAGAACTCATTACAGAGTCCCATGATACCACCCACGACTTCCTATGTCAAACCATTAAAAAGTTATAGCAGAAAAAAGGGACAACCAATCAGAAGAAGGGGCGGGGCTAATTCAGGCCAATGAAGGTCAAGGACTCCATAAAGAATATGATGACCCCACCCACGACTCCCTATGTCAAACCATTCCAAAGTTATAGCAGAAAATAGGGACAACCAATCAGAAGAAGGGGCGGGGCTAATTTTCACCAATTATGGTCAAGGACTCAATACCAAGTCCAATGACACCACTCACGACGCTTTATGTCAAACCATTCAAAGGTTATGGCAGAGAAAAGTATTCTAGGGGGCGCTGTTGAGCCGTTAAGCCACGCCCATTAATGCAAACCATGAAATATCAAATTTATCGCCAGGCCTGGCTTGCGTGCCAAATTTGGTGCCTTTTGGAGAACTATCAAATATGGACCAATCAGATGAAGGGGGGGCGCGCTTTTCGGCGTCTAGTGTCGCCACGGTAACACTTTTGAAAGAGAAAAGTAATGCGCGTAGTCGCAGGATGGAGACGCACATATTAGACAGGGTCAATTTTCACAAAATCAGAACCCCGAAGGCATTTTGTGAATATTTATAATATACAACATTTCTAGGGGTATTAAAGGGTGCTGAATCCAAATCTGCTGTATATGAAGCTCAAAAATGTCCCAAAATGCCTCAAAATTGAGAAATCCAACATGGCCGCCACTGCCAGGCTGAAATCTATTTTTCAGTATATCTTTTTGACTAAACAAGGTACAAACATGAATTAAAAGTGCTTTTGTAAGTTTTCCTACATGGGCAATTCGATGCCATATTCAGAATTGAGATATAATGTGAAGAAACTGCTTATATATTGCAAAAATAGTTGTTTTTAACTATGAATAATTACTCAATTATTATTATTATTATTAGGCTACTTTTACTTACTTTGTATTTTGTTTTGAGGTAAAATGTATCAAATGTGCTGGAATGGAACCTTTGCCATCCCCAATATCACCCCACCCCCCCAGCTAACAGGTAAAGTCATGTCCAGTGTATATTTTGATAATGTGACATGTTTTATGTAGTTTCAATAATTGCAGTATATATTTTTAGCATTTTTGATCACTAAAAGAAGCCTAACTAGCTAATGTTAGCCAGCTAGTTGCTGGGATTAGCTAACGTTAGTGGCTAGCTAACATTACTGGCTCCATGAGCTAGCTAAATAAATACTTATCGATGTCTTAGACTTTGCATTCGTATTCTAAGAAAACTCACTCTTTCTTGTAGGAATTAGTCAATTGGCGACAGAAACCATGGCTGAAGCAATAGATTATACCCAAGAAAGCTTAATGTCCTCGGACCCACAGTTATGCATCATTGTTCAGATGGCTGTGTGAAACAGTCTGCTGCTACAGTCCGCTCTGTGATTCCTCTTTGGTGCAGGTACTATATTGGTCATTGCCTTGGGGATATTGAGGGTTTCTGACTTGGAGTAAAGATCAATTCCTTCAAGGGGATCACCTTCAGGTGGACCACTTTGCCAGGCGGCCACTTGAGTGGCATGGAATGTCCCTTTTCCGTCCAGAGTGTATTCGTTGATGTCAACATTGTCCGCTGAGAAATTAAAAAAGCGACCCTTTATCAAATTTTGTGGAACAACGGCACCATCATCACCCAGGATTTCCAAGGTCATCTTAGCCAGTGCAGTGTCAAGTTTGATTACCTCACGGTAACTCATAACATGACCTGCCTGGTGAAACATGTTCACCAACTCCTTCCAACGTGTAGCTTGATGAAGGGTACTAGCCAGTCCTATGTGCTTCGGAGTGAGGAACTTGTCTCCACTAGCTGTGTACATAAGATCCTGTGCAATGCTGAGGATCTTCGGCAGGAGGGTCCCCCCTTTTGATCCTGGTCCTGCTCAAGGTTTCTTCCCTCCTAAAGGGGAGTTTTTCTTGCCACTGTTTGGCTTAAGGTTTTTCTCCCACTATGGGAGTTTTTACCTGCCATTGTTTATATAATAATTGCTCGGGGTTTATGTTTATGTTTATGTTTATGTTCATGTTCTGGATCTCTGGAAAGCGTCTAGAGACAACATCTGTTGTATTAGACGCTATATAAATAAAATTGAATTGAATTGAATTAAGCTGTCGTTTGGCTGTGTTATTATCATAATCTTCAACGTCATCCCCCAGCAGGCGCTGACCACCTAGTAACAAGTTGAGGAACATGTACAGACTGTTGGGTATGCTGTCTATTGCTCTGTTTTCACTGATGTCTATCCCCTCTGGTTTTGGATGTGAGATCATATCTCTTCGGATCTGCAATGCCACATGGACCATGTTCAGGAACATATCTTGATCCTTATGTCCTCAAGACGATCAGCTATTAGTTCCTTGAAGGACTTTCTTTGGCTTAGAAATCTAGATGGTATATCTAATTGAGCCTCATTATCTAGTGTAGAGTACCTGTCCCACACATGTACAAGATCCAGAATATCCGCTTGCTTTGCTGATTGTTCAAATTCTTGGCAGATCCACTCTAATGGCATTTCCGTGCTCGGAAGTGACTCCATGCGTTTGGTCCTACGTTCAAACCTGTTTTTGCAAGTCATGTGATAACTTCCTTCTGCAGCTATAAGATCATTTACTCAAGCTAGTCGCACTCTTAAGAATGAATCACACGTTGCTGCTTGTAGGATTCTGCTGCTGACTTTCATTTCTTGTATGAGATGTAGTTTTTCTTTCTGATCTTGGTGGCAAAAGATACACTGCTTCCAATCTATTGGAGGTATTTTGCTCCGTAGACTAACATTTTGGGGTGGATGCAGACGAACTTTGTTTGGTATCTTTTTTCGATTCTGCCTTCAATTTCCTTTCTATTTCACGTTTATTCATGTATTTTGCTCGGCAGTTCCTATGCCATAAGAATTGCTGAGGCAACTCTCCTTGAAGTATCTCAGTAAGTCGATTGGTTGCATCTCGGAAATTGTCATGATGTAATTTCATCCGGAGTTGTCTTATAGTGTCAGCTGACTGGAGGCCATCCTTACTAATTGTCATGAGATTTTGCTTATTGTCTTCCTGGCATATGATGCATAACTGTGGGTCCAAGGACATTAAACTTTCTTGGGTATAATCTATTGCTTCAGCCACGGTTTCTGTCGCCGATTGACTAATTCAGACCTACAAGAAAGAGTGAGTTTTCTTAGAATACGAATGCAAAGTCTAAGACATCGATATGTATTTATTTAGCTAGCTCATGGAGCCAGTAATGTTAGCTAGCCACTAACGTTAGCTAATCCCAGCAACTAGCTGGCTAACATTAGCTAGTTAGGCTTCTTTTAGTGATCAAAAATGCTAAAAATATATACTGCAATTATTGAAACTACATAAAACATGTCACATTATCAAAATATACACTGGACATGACTTTACCTGTTAGCTGTCTCATGTTTCCGATCAGCCGTTCTGAGAAGTGTGAGAAAAGCTAAGCTTGGGGGGTGGGGTGATATTGGGGATGGCAAAGGTTCCATTCCAGCACATTTGATACATTTTACCTCAAAACAAAATACAAAGTAAGTAAAAGTAGCCTAATAATAATAATAATAATTGAGTAATTATTCATAGTTAAAAACAACTATTTTTGCAATATATAAGCAGTTTCTTCACATTACATCTCAATTCTGAATATGGCATCGAATTGCACATGTAGGAAAACTTACAAAAGCACTTTTAATTCATGTTTGTACCTTGTTTAGTCAAAAAGATATACTGAAAAATAGATTTCAGCCTGGCAGTGGCGGCCATGTTGGATTTCTCAATTTTGAAGCATTTTGGGACATTTTTGAGCTTCATATACAGCAGATTTGGATTCAGCACCCTTTAATACCCCTAGAAATGTTGTATATTATAAATATTCACAAAATGCCTTCAGCACTTTAAATAAGCACATTTTCAGAAATTCTGCCTAGACTATATTGATGTATAACACATCTTGGTTCACAATACGGTTCGGGCCGTATTAATTCTCGAAGGAATGGCATATATTGCTCCAAAATTACGCGATTAATTCAGAATGTTCAAAATGGCCGACTTCCTGTTCAGTTTCGGCCATTGCGCCAAGAGACTTTTCTTTAAGTTGAGACATGATACAGGTGTGTACAAATTTTCGTTCATGTACGTCAAAGCGTATTATGGGGCTTGAGGCGCAAAGTTTTTTCTGTCTGAACCAATCAGATGAAGGGTGGGCACGCTTTTTGGCGTCTAGCGTCGTCACGGTAACGCTTTTGAAAGAGAAAAGTAATGCGTGGTGTCGGAGGATGGAGACGCACATTTTGATGTATAACACACCTGGGTGCACGTTACGGTTCGGGCCGTATTAACTGCCGAAGGAATGGCATAAATTTCGCCAAAATGACACGATTAATTCAAAATGGCCGACATCCTGTTCGGTTTCGGACATGACGCCAAGAGACTTTTCTTTAAGTTGCGCCATGATACAGGTGTGTACCGATTTTCGTGCATGTACGTCAAACCGTATCGTGGGGCTTGAGGCACAAAGTTTTCCGGGGGGCGCTGTTGAGCCATTTTGTCACGCCCATTAATCCAAACCATTAAATATCAAATTTTTCGCTAGGCCTGGCTTGCATGCAAAATTTGGTGACTTTTTGGGCACGTTTAGGGGGGCAAAAAGGCCCTCCTTTCGTCAGAAAAATAATAACGCGAAGAATTCCTACAGATACAATAGGGCCTTCGCACTGAAGGTGCTCGGGCCCTAAAAATGTTTGCGCTGATATTAAAAGAAACATTTTTCAGAAATTATTTTATGTCCTTGCAATTATTTTCTATACTTAGGGGGTTCATTTATATTAAATAGATAAAAATATGTTTGTGTTTATCTGAGGTTTGTTTATTTGCCATCAGACGATTTATTTTGTTTATCTCCAAACTTTGAGCTTCTGCTGGACCTGCAGCAGCTTCACATTAAATCTTTATAAACATTTGATCAGCGTTCGCTGCAACGTGATTTATATTTATGAGTTTTCTGTTGTAAAGACTTCTAAAATCAGAAACATCGACTCGGGACGAGGAAGAGACGCGTTGCCAGATCTGGGATGTTTTCCTCCTGGAACTCCAGTCCTGACCCAGTTGGGGGGTTCAAAGGCCCCGCCCCCTAAAATATTCATGAGACCCCACCCCCCCCGCCCCGTCATCCACAGCGAGGAGCGGCGGGGTCATGTGACCCGTTTTTATGCCTGTGATTGGCTGATCAGACTGATTGAGGATGTTTTAAGTTTCCTGGTGGAGGAAGATCTCTGCATGAAAGCGACTCCTGCAGCTCACGGGGGTGAAGGGGGGGGGGGGGGGGGGGGGGGGTGGATGGATGGATAGATGGATGGATGGATGATGGATGGATGGATGGATGATGGATGGATGATGGGTGGATGATGGATGGATGGATGATGGATGGATGATGGATGGATGGATGGATGGATGTTTTAATGATGGATGGATGATAGATGGATGGGTGGATGGATGGATGGATGGATGGATGGATGGATGGATGGATGTTTTAATGATGGATGGATGATAGATGGATGGGTGGATGGATGGATGGATGGATGGGTGGATGGATGGATGGATGGATGGATGGATGGATGGATGGATGGATGGATGGATGAGGATGGATGATAGATGGATGGATGATGGATGATGGATGATGGATGGATGGATGGATGGATGGATGGATGGATGGATGGATGGATGGATGGATCCACGACCTCCAGAACCTCAGAAACCAGTTCTGGTCTCCATGGTTACCGTACGGGGAAGCCTTGATGGACGACCTCAGATAAATATACATTAATGAGTAGGATCAGGGTTCTGCAGCCCCCACCATGACGCTGCCACCGCCGTGCCCCACAGGCAGGAGGCTGCTCTGGGCTTCAGGCAGCTTTGTCTCGTCAAACAATAACAGAAACTCTGGCTGTCGGACAACAGAATAGCCTGTTCTGACCTTGTTTCCAGACCGTTAAACCAGTCCCCCCAGTTCCCCCGAGGACGTACCTTGTTGCCGTTGTTGAGGCTCATGCCGCTGAGGGCGGCCAGCTTGGCCTCCAGGCTCTGCTGCCCCCCCTGGTGCTGGTGCGCCCCCTGCTGGTGCAGCTGCTGCTCCCGCTGCATCTGCTCCCGCAGGCTCCGGGCCTCCTGGATGGCCTTCAGAACCGCGTCCTGGTCCCCGAACAGAGCCGTGGAGTTCAGGCTGGACAGGATGTCTGGGGGGAAGAGAGGGGAGCTGAGCATCATGGGTAATGGTGACACCAGGTGGGTTCTGATGACCCGCGGAGGGGGGGGAGTAAGCCCCGCCCCTCCAATCACTGTTGCTGACTCAGACAACCAATCAGAGACATCTGATGGATGGATGGATGGATGGATGGATGGATGGATGGATGGATGGATGGATGGATGTTTTAATGATGGATTGTTGGATGATGGTTTGATGAAGGATGGATGGATGGATGTTTTAATGATGGATGGATGGATGATGGATAGATGTTTTAATGATGGATGATGGATGGATGGATGGATGTTTTAATGATGGATGGATGATGGATGGATGGAAGGATGGATGTTTTAATGATGGATGGATGATGGATGGATGGATGGATGGATGGATGGATGGATGGATGATGGATGGATGGATGGATGGATGGATGGATGGATGGATGGATGGATGGATGGATGGACCTACATGCCTTCCACTGAGGAAGCAGAGAGTGGGGACTCTGGGGCGTGCTCATCCATCACCCAAGCCGAGGTCACCGAGGTGGTTCATAAGCTCCTCAGTGGCACCGGGGGTGGATGAGATTCGCCCTGAGTACCTCAAGTCTCTGGATGTCGTAGGGCTGTCTTGGTTGAAACGCCTCTGCGACATCGCATGGAGGAAGGGAACAGTACCGCTGGGGTGGCAAACCGGGGTGGTGGTCCCTCTTTTTAAAAGGGGGGACCGGAGAGTGTGTTCCAACTACAGGGGGATCACACTTCTCAGCCTCCCGGGGAAAGTCTACGCCAGGGTACTGGAGAGGAGATTACGGCCGATAGTCGAACCTCGGATTCCGGAGGAACAATGCGGTTTTCGTCCCGGTCGTGGAACACTGGACCAGCTCTATACCCTCCGCAGGGTGCTCGAGGGTTCATGGGAATTTGCCCAACCAGTCTACATGTGTTTTGTGGATCTGGAGAAGGCATTTGACCGTGTCCCTCGTGCCATTCTGTGGGGGGTGCTGAGTGAGTATGGAGTCCGGGGGCCTCTACTAAGGGCTGTCCGGTCTCTGTATGATCGAAGCAGGAGTCTGGTTCGCATTGCCGGCAGTAAGTCAGACTTGTTCCCGGTGCATGTTGGACTCCGGCAGGGCTGCCCTTTGTCACCGGTCCTGTTCATAATTTTTATGGACAGGATTTCTAGGCGCAGCCAGGGGCCGGAGGGGATCCGGTTTGGGAACCTCAGGATTTCATCTCTGCTTTTTGCAGATGATGTTGTCCTGTTGGCTTCATCAGACCGGGACCTCCAGCATGTGCTGGGGCGGTTTGCGGCCCGAGTGCGATGCGGCAGGGATGAGAATCAGCACCTCCAAATCGGAGGCCATGGTTCTCCATCGGATAAGGGTGGCGTGCCTTCTCCGGGTGGGTGGAGAAGTCCTGCCTCAGGTGGAGGAGTTCAAGTATCTCGGGATCTTGTTCACGAGTGAGGGAACGATGGAGCGGGAGATTGACAGACGGATCGGTGCAGCGTCGATGTACTGGACCGTCGTGGTGAAGAAGGAGCTGAGTCAAAAGGCGAAGCTCTCAATTTACCGGTCAATCTACGCCCCTACCCTCACCTATGGTCATGAACTCTGGGTAGTGACCGAAAGGACAAGATCGCGGATACAAGCGGCCGAGATGAGTTTCCTCCGCAGGGTGGCTGGACGCTCCCTTAGAGATGAGTTTCCTCCGCAGGGAGGCTGGACGCTCCCTTAGAGATGAGTTTCCTCCGCAGGGCGGCTGGACGCTCCCTTAGAGATGAGTTTCCTCCGCAGGGCGGCTGGACGCTCCCTTAGAGATAGGGTGAGGAGTTCGGTCACCCGGGAGGAGCTCGGAGTCGAGCCGCTGCTCCTTCACATTGAGAGGAGTCAGCTGAGGTGGCTTGGGCATCTGTACCGGATGCCTCCTGGACGCCTCCCTAGGGAGGTGTTCCAGGCATGTCCCTCATCCCTAGGGAGGTGTTCCAGGCATGTCCCTCCTCCCTAGGGAGGTGTTCCAGGCATGTCCCTCCTCCCTAGGGAGATGTTCCAGGCATGTCCCTCCTCCCTAGGGAGGTGTTCCAGGCATGTCCCTCCTCCCTAGGGAGGTGTTCCAGGCATGTCCTTCCTCCCTAGGGAGGTGTTCCAGGCATGTCCCTCCTCCCTAGGGAGGTGTTCCAGGCATGTCCCTCCTCCCTAGGGAGGTGTTCCAGGCATGTCCCACCGGGAGGAGACCCCGGGGAAGAGAGACTATGTCTCTCGGCTGGCCTGGGAACGCCTCGGACTCCCCTGGAAGAGATGGAGGAAGTGTCTGGGGTGAAGGAAGTCTGGGCATCTCTGCTGAGGCTGCTGCCCCCGCGACCCGGGAACGGATAAAGCGGAAGAAGATGAGATGAGATGAGTGAGTGGATGATGGATGGATGGATGGATGATGGATGGATGGAAGGATGGATGTTAAATTAAGTACATATAAATATCAGGAAACTGGATTCGTGTCCAAATATTAATGTCCATGGACCACTGGTTCTTGGGGTAACTGTACGGGTCACTGTCAAGTCCAACTGCCTTTAATTTAAGCTGATAATCGGCTGTTATCCCGTCTTCTCCACTAGTTGCAGACATGTTTGCTGATGTTTTGCCACTCAGTGCAGTAAGGGGGCTGGTCCAGTGGGGAAGTGACGTCAATACAAACCCTCTATACATTTTCCTTTTACAGCAAACGAGCGAGAGAACGAAACCTCAGCAGCTCATTTGTGGAAACGCCGGCTTCCTCCACCAACAACTTTTTATGGGTGAAGTTGACTCCATAAACGCCGCGGTGCTCCGGCGGCATTGAGGCCCAGCGGCGGCGTTGAGCCAGAACCAGAACCAGAAACAGAACGCGGCTCGGTTCTGTCCCAACGATCCCAAAGACGACGTCTCCAGGCTCGTATTGGATCCACATGTTGTTGTTGATCGGCGGCGTGACGCACCCTCCCTCCCTCCCTCCCTCCCGCTCGTGTGCCAAACTTCACACTTCTTCTTCTTCTTCTGTTTTTTATTTGTTTTGAGGAGAAAATAAAAGGAAGCCGAGTTTCCGAGGGTTAATTAGACGCGGGGGAAGCGCTGCGCCTGGGTGGCCGATGTGCGGGGCAGGAATAACTCCGGGGACGTAATGAGAGGCTGCCATTGGTCGTAATGACAGATAGCGGCGAGGGAGAGGGGGGGGGGTTGGCGAGGGGGCGGGGCTTGGAAAGGTCTTAAAAAGCCACCAGCGTGTGCTGGTTGCTGGTTTCACTGCTTCCGCCTCCGGGGGCTTCGGAGGGTAAATACAGGCTCCGGCCCGTAAACCCCCCCGGTGGCTCAGACGGACGCCGCGCCGCTCAGCTGGGCGGCGGTGAGGCGGGGGGGGGGGTTGTTTTCCGTCTGGAGGGACTGTTGCACCTCAGGTTGTTTTGTTTACACCAGACATATATACGTAGACGCCGCATCGAGTGTTCGTGCCCGCTGCTGCGATACGTCAACGTCACCGCCATATTGGATGTTCAAGACTGCACTGGAAACTAATACAAGTAAATGGACTTATTTTCATAAAGCGCCTTTCTACAAAGAAATGTACGTTTTACGTCTCATTTATTCATTCACACACGCACTAATATACTTGGGAAACAGTTAGGCACCAAATATAATATATTTAATTTTGTCAGATGGCAAAAATAAGAACTTTATTGATCCCACATAGGAGTAATTCATGTTTTATCAGC
This sequence comes from Cololabis saira, assembly GCF_033807715.1. NCBI lineage: Eukaryota > Metazoa > Chordata > Actinopteri > Beloniformes > Belonidae > Cololabis > Cololabis saira. The sequence goes on from NC_084591.1 coordinate 8,772,480, forward strand.
TGTAGAGAACAAGGTAGTGCCGAAAAACAATATATATCCCCCCTCACAAAAATAAGAAAAATAAAGAGACATATTTTCTCATCAACAAAGCATATTTTACATAAACACATTTAAAATTTTTCAAGTAACAAAATAACATTTGACCATTTTTCAGATTTTTTCAGTTAATTTATTGTCGGAAAAATGGTTCAAATATGTTATTTTGTTATTTGAAATTTTTTTTATTTGTTTTGTTGATGAGAAAATATGTTTCTCTATTTTTCTTATTTTTGTGAGGGGGGATATATATTGTTTTTCGGCACTACCTTGTTCTCTATAGCTGATATAACATGAATTACTCCTATGTGGGATCAATAAAGTTCTTATTTTTGCCATCTGAGAAAATTAAATACATTATATTTGGTGCCTAACTGTTTCCCAAGTATATTAGTGCGTGTGTGAATGAATAAATGAGACGTAAAACGTAAATTTCTTTGTAGAAAGGCGCTTTATGAAAATTAGACCATTTACTTGTATTAGTTTACAGCGCAGTCTTGAACATCCAATATGGCGGCAACGTTGATGTACAGCTCAGCGCTCGATGGGGCGTCTACGTTTATATGTTTATGGTTTAGACATACAGTATATACGGAGCGGCGTGCGGCACCTACCCAGCGAGGCGCTCCGGCCCAGCCCCGTCACCGGGCTGGGCACGCGGCCCTTGGCCCCGCCCAGCGGGCCGCTCTTGGAGAACAACATCTGGGTCATCTGGGTCGGGGAGGCCGGCGGGCGGTGCGGGTCGGCCGTCTTGGGTCGGGCCGAGAGGTTCAGGGGCTGCGTGGATCCTTCCTCCTGCGGGCAGAAACACGGGTTCATCATCATGAAGCAGAAACACACAGATGCATTATGGGACGGTTTCCCCCCGAATAAAAATATACACTTTTCAGATTCAGTAGCTGCTTCCGAAATTCCATACTTCCATCCTAATGAGTAGCAAAACCGGTATGTGAGATTTTTTAGTGCGTCTGAAACATTAGTACGTACTTAATAGTATGCGTTATCCATACTCATTCCGAAGAAATTTATCAGAATGGATTGATGGACACTAGCTGAGCAGAAACTTCCCACAATGCAATGCAGCAGTGTTTGGTTGCTAAGTGCTGCGCAGATACTTAGCAACCAAAAGAAATGGAGGATAACGTTAGCGGTACCAAGCAAAGCTGCAGCAGCACCACTACCATCACGCTACGATAACATAATTACTTTATGGTACTTTATCGCATTACTTACGATTAATTAATTACAGAAAAATAACGCCACAAAAAAGAATAACGCATTTAATCGCAATTTACTTTGCACTCCAAACAGTGCGGAACGTTTCTCATTGCACGAGTTCCCGGTATAAGTTCCCCGTAATACTGATGCATGGTACTCAACAGGATATTTTTATTTTACTAAACAAAAACAAATGTGTTTAAGACATAGACAGTTTAGAAAAATTCCTGAAAAAGCTTGAATATATTATATATTCACATTGCACTTTATGTTAATACTCAGTTATCAAAATAAACACAATTTTGTTGTTAAAGCTCAATTATCAGTCAATTCAAGGATTCAGTCATGTACCAAAATGCATTTAAATTGAAAAATGTTGCTTCTTGTGTCAAATATTGATTGATTGCTATTAATTAATTACAAAGCCTCTAATTAATTAGATTTTTTTTTTAATCGAGTCCCACCGGGACCCGGCCGGGCGCAGCCCGAAGGAGCGACGTGGGCCCGCCCTCCCGTAGGCCCACCACCCGCGGGAGAGTTCATAAGGGGAAGGTGCCGTGCGATTTGGGTGGCAGCCGTGGGCGGGGGCCCCGGCGACCCAATCCCCGGACGACGACTCTGGCTTTAGGGACATGGAATGTCACCTCGCTGGGGGGGAAAGAGCCTGAGCTTGTGCGGGAGGCAGAGAGGTACCGACTAGAGATAGTCGGGCTCACCTCCACGCACAGCCTGGGCTCTGGAACCCAACTCCTTGAGAGAGGTTGGACTCTCTTCCACTCTGGAGTTGCCCATGGTGAGAGGCGGCGAGCTGGTGTGGGCTTGCTAATAGCTCCCCAGCTCAGCCGCCATGTGTTGGAGTTCTCCCCACTTAGCGAGAGGGTCGCTTCCCTGCGCCTTCGGGTCGGGGATAGGTCTCTCACTGTCGTTTCGGCCTACGGGCCGAACGGCAGTGCAGAGTACCCGGCCTTCCTGGAGGCCCTGGGAGGGGTGCTGGAAAGTGCCCCAACTGGGGACTCCATCGTTCTGTTGGGGGACTTCAACGCTCACGTGGGCAGCGACAGTGTTACCTGGAGAGGTGTGATTGGGAGGAACGGCCTCCCCGATCTGAACCCGAGTGGTGTTTTGCTGTTGGACTTCTGTGCTAGCCACAGTCTGTCCATCACGAACACCATGTTCGAGCATAAGGGTGTCCATCAGTGCACGTGGCACCAGGACACCCTAGGCCGGAGGTCAATGATCGACTTTGTTGTCGTTTCATCTGACCTTCGGCCGTATGTCTTGGACACTCGGGTGAAGAGAGGGGCTGAGCTGTCAACTGATCACCACCTGGTGGTGAGTTGGATCCGCTGGCAGGGGAGGAAGCTGGTCAGACCTGGAAGACCCAAGCGTATCGTGAGGGTCTGCTGGGAACGTCTGGCAGATTCCCCTGTCAGGGAGGTCTTCAACTCCCACCTCCGGGAGAGCTTTGACCGGATTCCGAGGGAGGCCGGAGACATTGAGTCCGAATGGACCATGTTCTCCACTTCCATTGTTGACGCGGCCGTCCAGAGCTGCGGCCGTAAGGTCTCCGGCGCCTGTCGCGGCGGCAATCCCCGAACCCGGTGGTGGACACCGGAAGTAAGGGATGCCGTCAAGCTGAAGAAGGAGTCCTACCGAGCCTGGCTAGCTCGGCGGACTCCCGAGGCAGCTGACGGGTACCGGCAGGCCAAGCGGACTGCGGCCCGGGCGGTCGCGGAAGCAAAAACTCGGGTCTGGGAAAAGTTCGGGGAGGCCATGGAGGAGGACTACCGGTCGGCCTCGAGGAAATTCTGGCAAACCATCCGGCGCCTCAGGAGGGGGAAGCAGTGCTCCACCAACACTGTTTACAGTGGAGGAGGGGAGCTGTTGACCTCGACTGGGGACATCGTCGGGCGGTGGAAGGAATACTTCGAGGATCTCCTCAATCCCGCTGACACGCCTTCCGTCGAGGAAGCAGAGGCTGAGGATTCAGAGGTTGATTCATTCATCACCCAAGCTGAAGTCACTGAGGTAGTTCGGAAGCTCCTCAGTGGCAAGGCACCGGGGGTGGATGAGATCCGCCCTGAGTACCTCAAGTCTCTGGATGTTGCGGGGCTGTCGTGGCTGACACGCCTCTGCAGCATCGCGTGGCAGTCGGGGACAGTGCCTCTGGACTGGCAGACCGGGGTGGTGGTTCCTCTCTTCAAAAAGGGGGACCGGAGGGTGTGTTCCAACTACCGGGGAATCACACTCCTCAGCCTCCCGGGGAAAGTCTATTCCAGGGTGCTGGAGAGGAGAATTCGGCCGATAGTCGAACCTCGGATTCAAGAGGAACAATGCGGTTTTCGTCCCGGTTGTGGAACACTGGACCAGCTCTACACCCTCCGCAGGGTGCTCGAGGGCGCATGGGAGTTTGCCCAACCAGTCCACATGTGTTTTGTGGACTTGGAGAAGGCTTTCGACCATGTCCCACGTGGCATCCTGTGGGGGGTGCTCCGAGAGTATGGGGTCGGAGGCCCTCTGCTGAGGGCTGTACGGTCCCTGTATGACCGGAGCAGGAGCTTGGTTCGCATTGCCGGCAGTAAGTCAGACCTGTTCCCGGTGCGTGTTGGACTCCGGCAGGGCTGCCCTTTGTCACCGGTTCTGTTCATTATTTTTATGGACAGAATTTCTAGGCGCAGCCAGGGGCCGGAGGGGGTACGGTTCGGGAGCCACTTGATTTCATCTCTGCTTTTTGCAGATGATGTGGTCTTGTTGGCTCCCTCGAGCCAGGACCTTCAGCATGCACTGGGGCGGTTTGCAGCCGAGTGTGAAGCAGCTGGGATGAGAATCAGCACCTCTAAGTCTGAGGCCATGGTTCTCGACCGGAAAAAGGTGGCTTGCACCCTCCAGGTCGGGGGAGAGTTCCTGCCTCAGGTGGAGGAGTTCAAGTATCTTGGGGTCTTGTTCACGAGTGGGGGGAGAACGGAGCGTGAGATCGACAGGCGGATCGGTGCGGCGGCCGCAGTAATGCGGTCGTTGTATCGGTCCGTCGTGGTGAAGAGGGAGCTGAGCCGAAAGGCAAAGCTCTCAGTTTACCGGTCGATCTACGTTCCCACCCTCACCTATGGTCATGAACTCTGGGTCATGACCAAAAGAACGGGATCCCGGATACAAGCGGCCGAAATGAGTTTCCTCCGCAGGGTGGCGGGGCGCTCCCTTAGAGATAGGGTGAGGAGCTCTGTCACCCGGGAGGAGCTCGGAGTAGAGCCGCTGCTCCTCCACATCGAGAGGAGCCAGCTGAGGTGGCTCGGGCACCTGTATAGGATGCCCCCTGGACGCCTCCCTCGTGAGGTGTTCCGGGCATGTCCCACCGGGAGGAGGCCCCGAGGAAGACCCAGGACACGCTGGAGTGACTACGTCGCTCGGCTGGCCTGGGAACGCCTTGGAGTCCCCCCGGAAGAGCTGGAGGAGGTGTCCGGGGAGAGGGAAGTCTGGGGATCCCTGCTCCGACTGCTGCCCCCGCGACCCGGACTCGGATAATGCGGTGGACAATGGATGGATGGATGGATCGAGTCCCACCAATAAAAATAATAAAATAATAATAATAGAATAAAAATAATAGGTGGTAAATAATAGAATAAAAATACTAATAGAATAAATAATAGAATAAAACCACACAGCGGAGGAGAAATGTCATCTTGTTTGGGCCAGGATAAACGGGAAAGAGCGGAGCGGTGCTACCATGGTAACAACTCCCCCTTCCAACAGTCAAGTCAATTCAAGTCAACTTTATTTATAAAGCACTTTAAAAAACACCAACATGGTCCAAAGTGCTGGACAGGCAAATGGAAGACAACACACCATAAAGCACAAGGCACATAAATAAAACAATCATGATAAGTTAAGTGAATAAAAAGGATAAAATAGAAGATAAAAGAATAAAATAATAATAAAAGGATAAAATAAACTCAACCGTCTTGCTAGGTGTTAAAAGCCAAGGAGAAAAGGTGGGTTTTAAGAAGAGATTTAAAAACAGACAGAGAGGAGGCCTGTTTGATTTGCTGAGGCAGGTTGTTCCAAAGTTTTGGAGCTGCAACAGCAAAGGCACCGTCCCCTCTGAGCTTCCTCTTAGTTTTAGGCTCTCAGGAGCAGCAGGAAGTGCCGTGTGGCTCTGAGTAGTACGTCCGGATTAATGCATATTACTGATATTTATTTAAAAGTGTGCCCAACTTAAGTATACTTTTTAGTATATACTGTTTAGTATGGCATTTCGGACGCACCGAGTTATTTAATGGAGCATGGGGCTCCTTTTAAGAAATGAGACTCTCTAGCGCCACCCTTCACCACGACGGCCGTCGGGGGTACTGCAGCCAACAGTGAAGCCGGCACGGGAGAACGGGGAGAACGTGCATGCAGCGTCATGTGACGTCACATCCGCAGCCCAGCGCGGGAAATTCGGGACCGAATTGCAGCACATTTTGCAGCACACAGCCTGTTCAAGGCAACGGAGAGATACACTAGAGGAATCATTCTTTTTGGTTTGGAACGCTTCATCTGACATTATTACTAGAAAACTTAAAACGTATACGAATTTTTTTCATAAATCCTGCCTCAAGCTCCTTTAAACTCAGCAAAAACGGCGATAAACTTCCACGTTTCTGTTCGTCAGGTTTGATTTTTCTAAAAGCGACAACCTGTTTACACTAAAAACGGGGTCACGCTGAGGTCACGGTGGGGTCACGGTGGGGTCACGGTGGGGTCACGGCGCCGTACGTAGCTGCCTGGCGTCTCTGGACCCGGATCTGACTCAGAGCCTCCGGGTCGACGGCACGCTGAAGCGCGAGCAGAGAGAATGAGGGGATGAGGGGATGAGGGGATGAGGGGATGAGGGGGGGGGGTCGTGGTTCTGGTACCCCTCCCCCCCCACATGTGGTTCCCATCAGGGACCAGGAACTCTGCGGCGGAGCAGCTGGACCGGCGCCAAACGGCAGCCGGCGTCTCAGTGTGACTTTTAAAGGGGCTGCTGCTAATCGACGGAGAAGAGTTCCTGCTGCTGCTGCAGCCGTCCTCCAGAACCCGACCAGAACCCGGGTCAGAACCCGGGTCAGAACCTGCTCCAGAACCCCAACCAGGAGTTAACTGCTCTTCTGCATCAGTGGTAAACGTGATCTGGTCTCCGTCTTCGGGGCGTTCACACTTGCAGCTTTAATCTACCGAGACTCAGACTTCATCCAACAGAAGAAAACTGAAATTCTAAAGAATCTAAAGTTCAGATTTAAGCCAAACGAGGAAAGAATATCCAGCCTAGCGTACGTATCACCGAGGCTAGCCGCTAACCTGCCGCTGGCCGTGTTAACCTGAGCAGGATCGGGAGTAAAGATCCACTTCGTTCTCCCATAAACAAACGTCATGAAATCAAAAATTTGGAAGAAAAAAAACACTTGTTGATCAAAAGTTAGCGTAAATATTCTTTCCTGCTAACATAAATAAATCGTTCGGATCAATTGATAGTTCGGGGAAAAGAAAAGAAAAATGAAAACTCCAGATCGTATCCGGAGAGATTTGTTCTCAAAAAAACACTTGAGATCTGACTTCTCCGAACCGGTTTCAAACCGGGTTGGAACCAGATTCAAACCGGATGGGAACCGGATTTAAACGGGATTCAACCCGGATTCTAAACGCATTGGAACTGGATTTAATCGGGATTCAAACTCGATTCAGAGACGAGGCGCCGCCGATTTAAACAGGATTATAACAGGATTCAAAACGCATTGGAACTGGATTGGGACCGGATTCAAATTGGATTCAAACCGGATTCAACCCGGATTCTAAACACATTGGAACTGGATTTAATCAAGATTCAAACCAGATTCAGTGACAGAGGCGCCGCTGATTTAAACAGGATTTAAACAGGATTCAAACCGGGTTGGAACTGGATTAAAACCGGATTCAAATCGGATTGGAACTGGATTTAATCGGGATTCAAGCCGGATTCAGTGACAGAGGCGCCGCTGATTTAAACAGGATTCAAACCAGATTGGAACCAGAATAAAAATGGATTCAAACAAGATTTAAACAGGATTCAAACCGGGTTGGAACCAGATTCCAGCCTGGTTGAGACCCCGGCGCCCCCCCCCCAACCCCCCTGCAGGACACCCACCTTGATCTGGGCCCCCGGGCTGCAGACCTGCTTCTCGGCCTTCAGGCCGGAGGGCGACAGCGGCGCCGCGGCGTTGGGGGCCGGCGGAGCCGCCATCTTGGCTCCCGGGGAGAGCTGCATCCCGGCTAGCTGCGCGGCGTAGAGCTGCTGCGGAGAAGAAGAAGAAGAAGAAGAAGAAGAAGAAGAAGAAGAAGAAGAAGAAGAAGAAGAAGAAGAAGAAGAAGAAGAAGAAGAAGAAGAAGAAGAAGAAGAAGAAGAAGAAGAAGAAACCCACGTTAACGTCACCGGCCAGGCTTTCATCTGTGTGTGTGTGAGTGTGTGTGTGTGTGTGTGTGTGTGTGTGTGTGTGTGTGTGTGTGTGTGTGTGTGTGTGTGTGTGTGTGTGTGTGTGTGTGTGTGTGTGTTTGTGGAAACAGATGTGGGTAAATACGCCCTTATAAAAAAGTTAGTGCCTCCTTCAGTCCTGTTTAGTCTTTTGTTTATTTCAGGAAAGTGAAACTGAACAAAGAAGTAAATCCTAAGTACCAGACCTGAACCTGGTCAGAGTCCAGACTAGGGATGGGCGGTATGGACTAAGAAATGTATCACGATAATTTCTGGCATTTATCCCGAAAACGATAAAAATTACGATAAAAAAATACCAATTCAACTCCATCTTTTTAACTATAAATCTATCTCGCTCTCAGATCTGCCATGTTTGTTACACAAAAACGTCATCAACGGGAATTTATCCTTCTTTCTTTCTTTCTTTCTTTCTTTCTTTCTTCCTTTCTTCCTTTCTTCCTTTCTTCCTTTCTTCCTTCCTTCCTTCCTTCCTTCCTTCCTTCCTTCCTTCCTTCCTTCCTTCCTTCCTTCCTTCCTTCCTTCCTTCCTTCCTTCCTTCCTTCCTTCACGTACGTTGTGCGTGGATTTAACGCAGAACCATAAATCAACTTTACACAAAAACTTCATCAACAGGAATTTATCGTTTTTTACCGTGAGATGACAAATTCTTACCGTGGGGAATTTTTTTGACGGTTTATCGTGAACGGTAAAATATCACCCATTCCTAGTCCAGACCTGAAGCTGGTTCAGCTGAGAAAACTTGACAACAGCATATAAATACCTGATAAGTCAAATAAAATACTAGAGAAGTTTAAACATTTGTGTTGGATGCCGCCCCAGAACCCCCTGGCCTCCCGTCCGCGGTACTTAGAGCTGGCAGCTGGACCGGGTCCTGGACTCGGGCCGGGCCTGCCGGTCCGGCCAGAAACCGCCGTCAGCTGCTGTCTGAGCTCCTGTCATCAGGAAACCCGTCCAGACGGCTGGCGAGGCGGATTCCTGCCCCCCCCGATCCCCCAGTCCTCCACTTGTCTCCTCCGCTCCTCCTCGGCCCCGGGGCCTCCGGGGGCCTCCGGGGGCCCGGCGGCGGCGGCGGGGAACCGGCTCGTTCCACTTCTCTCAGCGATATTAAACACAAACAGAAGAACCGCTGCAACAAAGCCCCGATGTCACGCCGTTGTTTTCCTTGGAAGGTGAGCGGCGCTGAGGCCGACCGCCGCGGCGAGATGAGATCCCTGCAGGACGACGCCTCAGCCGTCAATCACCCGACCGCACGGTAACGGGGGAGACGGGTGGAGGTCTGCAGCTCCTCTGACGACCAGCAGGGTCTCCAAAGACCCGTCCTCAAACTCTGATGAGCCGATGGCTGTTGAGTTCTGCAGGGACCAGAACTCGGACCTCTGAAGATCCGGATCAGAGCCGTTTGTACCAAAAAACTGGGTCAAATATGTGTCTGGACTTGAACCATCAACTCCAGGTATCGACTTACGCGCAGCAACGTTTATCAGGTGTTTGTTGAATGTCGCTTTTCTCCATGGAAATCGTGGAAACAGATGACTGTCACTCAAAATTCGTCACCGAGAAAACTGCTGACTGTTGGTCAGAACTCGTCACCACTATCTTTCAAAAAGCAGGTAAAAAGAGTAATACAGACTGCAGAATTTCAGATACATGAGGAATTGTTTAACATCTACTGCTGCGATTCTCTATATGAACGCAATGATCATCTCCCATCTCATGTACTGTATGACTAGCTGGACCCATGCAAAAAACACAACCATGAAACCCATTCTCTCTCTGTACAAGCAGACTCTCAAGGTGCTGGACCGAAAACCGTATACTTACCACCACTGTTACATCCTCAGCAAGTACAGAATCCTCAGCTGGGAAAACCTGACAAAATTCACTGATGCATGCCTACTGTTTAAAATTTTAAATGGTAAGGCCCCTCCACCTCTCAGTACTTTTGTCAAACAAAAAACATCTCATAATAGGTCCACAAGGGGGGGGACTGTACTGTGCCATTTAGGTCCAGCTCCTTCAGTCAATCCTGTTTTTCAGTCAGGGCCACTCAGTTTTGGAACATCATACCAACTGATATAAGATACTGTGCTACCTACCACACCTTTACAAAAAAACTCAAGACCTGGCTATTAACAAATCAAACATGTGACCACATGTAATCAGTTAATTGTGTATTGTATTATTGTTTATACTATTATTTTGGATTGTGTTGTAAATATTGTGTTTTACTTTTAATGCTTCTGTTTTAGGTGTAATGGTTTATAACATCTTGCCAAAAGGACTACAGTTCTGAATTAGCCAGTTGGCTAAAACTGGCGCATTTACAGTAATGTTGATTAATGTGTACTGTCCTTTTTTAAATAAACTGAAACTGAAACTGAAACTGCTGACTGACACCCAGAACTCATCAGCATGGAAACCGCTGACTGTCACTCAGAATTCGTCACCGTGGAAACCGTCGACTGTTGGTCAAAACTCGTCACCGTGGAAACGGCTGACATACAGTCAGAACTCGTCACCATGGAAACCGCTGACTGCCGGTCAGAGTTCTGGGATGGCGAGCAGCGACCGTCGGAGGAACTTGCTGCAGAGTAAGAGCAGATTGGAAGAGAGTTGCTGGTGACCGCCGTCTGACCGTAAGTGAAGAACACACTCTGGTCGACTCGTGCAGTTTTCTGCCGACTCGTCCGCCGCCGTCCTGCTTGCGGCAGCGGTTCTGTCAGCGGCGACGGCGGAGAGAGACGTGTCCAACGAACAACGAGCTGACGATAAAAGCTTTCATCCTTTCTTCCTCCGGCTCCGCGAGACACTCAGCGATTGATTGGCGGTTGGCTAATTTGCAGCGTAAAGCCAAACGGAGCGGCCGCCCCCCGAGGGAGGACAATGGAGCAATTTCCTAAATTACAAATTGACAAAGAGTCTGACGGGCCTCGGTGCTGATCACACTGAAAACGCCAGTTCTGACCCGTTGACGAGCTGCCGAGTCGCTGGAGCGCGACGGCGGTCCGCTCTGCTGCTCTGGTGTTTCCTCCGAGCCCCGACCCGTCTGACCCGCCTGACCCACCGGGGCCGGGAGGAGGATCCCATCAACCGGGCTGCTCTGGTGTCGAGCTGCCGTCCATCTCCAGGGGGGCAGGAAACAAACGAGCTGTTGAGTTTTCCAGCAGGTTTGGGGGGTCTGGGGGGTCTGGATGGATGGACTGTCACCCAGCCGGTCCACAAGGAGGCCAGGGGCCAAACCTGCACGAGGAGGCCCGGCTGAACATCGGGGGGGTCGGGGGGACACGCCTCCCAGCGTCAGGTTGGTCTCCGGCTAGAACCAGCTGCAGGAGACCACTAGTCCTGGTTCCAGTTCTACTAGTCCTGGTTTCAGCTCTACTAGTCCTGGTTTCAGTTTTATTAGTCCTAGTTTAAGGTTAACTAGTCCTGGTTTCAGGTCTACTAGTCCTGGTTTCAGGTCTACTAGTCCTGGTTCTAGTTCTACTAGTCCTGGTTTCAGTTCTACTAGTCCTGGTTTTAGTTCTACTAGTCCTGGTTTCAGCTCTACTAGTCCTGGTTTTAGTTCTACTAGTACTGGTTTCAGTTCTACTAGTCCTGGTTTCAATTTTACTAGTCCTGGTTTCAGGTTTACTAGTCCTGGTTTCAGTTCTACTAGTCCTGGTTTCAGGTCTACTAGTCCTGGTTTCAGTTCTACTAGTCCTGGTTTCAGGTCTACTAGTCCTGGTTTCAGTTCTACTAGTCCTGGTTTCAGGTCTACTAGTCCTGGTTCTAGTTCTACTAGTCCTGGTTTCAGGTTTACTAGTCCTGGTTTCAGTTCTACTAGTCCTGGTTTCAGTTCTACTAGTCCTGGTTTCAGGTTTACTAGTCCTGGTTTCAGTTACTAGTCCTGGTTTCAGGTTTACTAGTCCTGGTTTCAGTTGTACTAGTCCTGGTTTCAGGTTTACTAGTCCTGGTTTCAGTTCTACTAGTCCTGGTTTCAGTTCTACTAGTCCTGGTTTCAGGTCTACTAGTCCTGGTTCTAGTTCTACTAGTCCTGGTTTCAGGTTTACTAGTCCTGGTTTCAGGTTTACTAGTCCTGGTTTCAGTTCTACTAGTCCTGGTTTCAGTTCTACTAGTCCTGGTTTCAGGTCTACTAGTCCTGGTTCTAGTTCTACTAGTCCTGGTTTCAGGTTTACTAGTCCTGGTTTCAGTTCTACTAGTCCTGGTTTCAGTTCTACTAGTCCTGGTTTCAGGTCTACTAGTCCTGGTTTCAGTTCTACTAGTCCTGGTTTCAGTTCTACTAGTCCTGGTTTCAGGTTTACTAGTCCTGGTTTCAGTTCTACTAGTCCTGGTTTCAGGTTTACTAGTCCTGGTTTCAGTTCTACTAGTCCTGGTTTCAGTTCTACTAGTCCTGGTTTCAGTTCTACTAGTCCTGGTTTCAGTTCTACTAGTCCTGGTTTCAGGTTTACTAGTCCTGGTTTCAGTTCTACTAGTCCTGGTTTCAGGTCTACTAGCCCTGTTGTCAGGTCTACTAGTCCTGGTTTCAGTTCTACTAGTCCTGGTTCTAGTTCTACTAGTCCTGGTTTCAGGTCTACTAGTCCTGGTTTCACCTCTACTAGTCCTGGTTTCAGTTCTACTAGTCCTGGTTTCAGTTCTACTAGTCCTGGTTTCAGGTCTACTAGTCCTGGTTTCAGTTCTACTAGTCCTGGTTTCAGTTCTACTAGTCCTGGTTTCAGTTCTACTAGTCCTGGTTTCAGTTCTACTAGTCCTGGTTTCATTTATACTAGTCCTAGTTTCAGGTTTACTAGTCCTGGTTTCAGGTCTACTAGTCCTGGTTTCAGTTCTACTAGTCCTGGTTTCAGTTCTACTAGTCCTGGTTTCAGTTCTACTAGTCCTGGTTTCAGGTTTACTAGTCCTGGTTTCAGTTCTACTAGTCCTGGTTTCAGTTCTACTAGTCCTGGTTTCAGTTCTACTAGTCCTGGTTTCAGTTCTACTAGTCCTGGTTTCAACTCTACTAGTCCTGGTTTCAGTTCTACTAGTCCTGGTTTCAGGTCTACTAGTCCTGGTTCTAGTTCTACTAGTCCTGGTTTCAGGTTTACTAGTCCTGGTTTCAGTTCTACTAGTCCTGGTTTCAGTTCTACTAGTCCTGGTTTCAGTTCTACTAGTCCTGGTTTCAGGTCTACTAGTCCTGGTTTCAGGTTTACTAGTCCTGGTTTCAGTTCTACTAGTCCTGGTTTCAGGTCTACTAGTCCTGGTTTCAGGTTTACTAGTCCTGGTTTCAGTTACTAGTCCTGGTTTCAGTTCTACTAGTCCTGGTTTCTACTAGTCCTAGTTTCAGGTCTACTAGTCCTGGTTTCACCTCTACTAGTCCTGGTTTCAGTTCTACTAGTCCTGGTTCTAGTTCTACTAGTCCTGGTTTCAGGTCTACTAGTCCTGGTTTCACCTCTACTAGTCCTGGTTTCAGTTCTACTAGTTCTGGTTTCAGGTGCAGCTGAACTTTAGCTGGCGGTAGAGGTGAAAGGCCGTGGCCCAGGTGCGCGGGTGCGGCAGATTCAGGTCCCATCCTGGTCCCGGTTCCCACACCGCGGCGGGAACCCGCCAGCGCCGGCGCAGGGAGGGATGTCAGATGACTCCGGCAGGAATGTCTGCTAAGCAACTGTATTTCCTTCACATTAGCGGCGCACAAAGGAGCTCTTTCTTGGGCAGAGGTCCTCTTGTTTGTGGAGCGCTGCGCTCCGCGCCTCTGGAAACAATCGCTCGCATTGGGTTCCCACGCTGGCAGCGCGGCGGTTGTGCCGTCAGAGCTGTTGCTGCGGGTCACGGAGGGTCAACGCGGCGGCGCGGGCTAAACGTGATAAACGTGGAAACAAAGCTGGATGCCAACAGATGTCAAAAGTCCTGAGGTTGTCCTCCGTGGACGTATCGTCCCAAACGGGATTATCGTCTCCACCGCAGGCGGGAAGGTTTGTGGAGAGACTTCCACGTGCAAATCACCGAATTCCTGCGATGTGTTCGAACAGCAGAAAGCTCCCATGACCTGTGTGTTTTTCTGAAGTAAGCGCATTAGATCACAGACACGCTGCGGATTTACCTCACAGATGTCCTGCGAGTCCCGCGTGAGAAGACACGCTCAGAAATGTCGCTCGAGTTCGATGCCAAACTGGGAAAAGTAGTTAATGGAAGTCAAGCAGAAGTGATGCCAACACGCAACCCTGTGGAACGCCACGGCCGACCGCCGAGCTGTGTGGGCACTTTGAGGTTAACTAGTCCTGGTTCCAGTTCTACTAGTCCTGGTTTCAGTTCTACTAGTCCTGGTTTCAGTTCTACTAGTCCTGATTTCAGTTCTACTAGTCCTGGTTTCAGTTCCACTAGTCCTGGTTTTAGTTCTACTAGTCCTGGTTTCACTTCTACTAGTCCTGGTTTCAGCTCCACTAGTCCTGGTTTCAGTTTTACTGAAACCCGCGGCTCTAGAGCCGCATGCGGCTCTTTAGCGCCGCCCTAGTGGCTCCTGGAGCTTTAAAAAAAATGTTAGACCTTTTTTCCCTTTTTTTCCCTTTTTTTCTCCTTTTTTTCTCTTTTTTCCTTTTCTTTCTTCTTTTTTTCATTTTTTTTCTTATTTTTTCCTTTTTTAATCTTTTTTCTTACTTTTTCCTTTCCTTTTAATCTCGATATTTTGACTTTGAACATTTCAACTTTTTTCTCAACATTTCGACTTTTTTCTCGACATTTCGACTTTTGTCTCAAGATTGTACTTCAACATTAATCTTGACATTTCTACTTTTTTTCTCGAAACTTCGACTTTTTTCTCAATATTTCAACTTTTTTCTCTACATTTTGACTTTTTTCTCGACATTTTGATTTTTTTCTCAACATTTCGACTTTTGTCTCAAGATTGTACTTCAACATTAATCTTGACATTTCTACTTTTTTTCTCGAAACTTCGACTTTTTTCTCAATATTTCTACTTTTTTCTCTACATTTTGACTTTTTTCTCGACATTTTGATTTTTTTCTCAACATTTCGACTTTTGTGTCAAGATTGTATTTCAACATTAATCTTGACATTTCAACTTTTTTCTCGAAATGTCGATTTTTTTCCCGACATTTCGACTTTTTTCACAAGTGCATAATGAAAAAAAAATGTTCCCCCAGTTATAACTAATATAGATACATGCAGCATGTGTTGCCTTCATTCTAAGGCTGATACAAGACTTTTCATTTTTTGAGGCTCCAGACGTATTTGTTTTTTGTGTTTTTGGTCCAATATAGCTCTTTCTACATTTTGGGTTGCCGACCCCTGGTCTAGTGTGTGCATCCAGTTTATCCAGTGGATCCAGTGGGTTTTCCGGAGCTGAAACGTACCGATGTCTGAACTCCGGTCCCTGTGGTACTGATACTCTACAGCCATTGGTTTATCAGAACTTGAGGGGTGTGTCTTACGGATAGGTCCATGATGAAAAAGCTAACTTCTCTTAACGGATCTAAGTGGGCGTGTCCTAGCTGCTTGCTCCAAACATTTGATGTTTTGTTTTGTTTTGTTTTTTATTTTGGATCCCCATTAGCGGACGCAAAACGCCAACTAGTCTTCCTGGGGTCCATTAATGTTGGGCGGAGTCATCTCTGGGTAATATGGCACGACCACCTCCTCAGAACCTCACGAGTGACATCACAGAGGGTTTATATAGAAACTACGGAAGAACTCGGAGACTCGCCGCCATCTTTTCTTTCATTAACTTAAAGGAGCTGTATGTAAGAGCAATAATAAAACGAATCATAAAATGACCCCGATATGTCAACAGACATTTAAAAATCATGTTCATTTCAAATACTTATGTCACTGACAACAGCACTCAAGCCAGGATATTCCAGTTTAAAAAGAGGAGTTGCAGCCCTCAACTGATGTTTATGTTGAAGCTCCACCCTCCACCTATCTCCCAATCACCAAGTCAGTATTGTTTCTGAAGCTCCACCCTCCACCTATCTCCCAATCACCAAGTCAGTATTGTTTCTGAAGCTCCACCCCCCACCTATCTCCCAATCACCAAGTCAGTATTGTTTCTGAAGCTCCACCCTCCACCTATCTCCCAATCACCAAGTCAGTATTGTTTCTGAAGCTCCACCCTCCACCTATCTCCCAATCACCAAGTCAGTATTGTTTCTGAAGCTCCACCCTCCACCTATCTCCCAATCACCAAGTCAGTATTGTTTCTGAAGCTCCACCCTCCACCTATCTCCCAATCACCAAGTCAGTATTGTTTCGGCATCCGGGTTGCCAGCTCGGCTCTAATTACCGCAGCCATGGCAGCCTACGTTCCTGCTGCATTCTGCAGCCAACCTGGCAACCTCTGGTCGGGGGGAGGAGGGGGAGGGTACACGCCGCTCAACAATATTTTGAAAGTGACTGCAGTACCAGTTTTGGCCATTTCTTACAGACGGCTCCTTTAAAGAAAAAGCGCAAAAACCCGGATTTACAAAAGACCAGATTTGGGCTTCATCCAGTCTTCTTGCTTGTAAATGTCATGGTCGTTTCTTCCTCCTTCCTCTAATATCCCGTTCTTGTACCAG
>NC_084591.1:8793760-8806260 GCF_033807715.1 Cololabis saira
TCATACTCTTAATAATGTCATCACATATCAGACTTATAATATAATAGCACTGATCGTGTCCCTCTGTGTTTGAACCTCAGCGTCAATAGCGGGGCTGCCGGGCCGTTCTCGCATCGCTTTCGCACAGGGTGTCTTGATGATTTGCAATTACAGGCTGAGCCTACCGTTAATTTTTAAACTGTAAAAAGTGGGGGGGGCAAAAACATGATTTTGAAAAGACGGGGGGCATGTCCCCCCCTTTAGCGCCGGGGCACTCACGGCGTTTAGCGCAGCAACGGCGTGCTGCCACTCACTCGCTTTATTTTATACTATTTATATACTCTTTATACTTTTACTGTGACCACCAAATAATGTGGTTTTCCTGCCTCCACCTCATCCACAACATCTCATTCTCAGTCTCCGTGAAGTTTAGTGGCACGGTGGCTCGACACGTCTCATTCATCCTGACGCCCAAACAGGAAGCCGCTGCGCATGCTCAGCAGGCTCATTCACATGCAAATACTACTGTGCATTGCCCATTTATGGTAAAAAAGTGGGCGTGTAGTGGTCGGGATATGAGGCGAAGTCACCTGTGCAACCTTCCAGCTGGACTGTGATTTATAAAGCGAACATTGCGTGCAAGTGTGCGTGCACACGGTTTTATAAATCCGGATTTATTTTGCGCCCGCCATTTTCGGCTTTCGGGTTTACGTGCACTTTTAGTATGAATCCTGCGCACTGTTTTATAAATGAGGCCCCTGGACTGGTCGTTGTTTGTGTCTCTGCTTGTTTCTGTTTGTTTGTTTCCTCTCTTGCAGGCTTGAGAGAAAGGAAGTGGAAGAGAGAAGAAGGAAGTGAAACAGAGAGAAAGGAAGTGGAACAGAAGAAGGAAGTGAAACAGAGAGAGAGGAAGTGGAAGAGAGAAGAAGGAAGTGAAACAGAGAGGAAGGAAGTGGAACAGAGAAGAAGGAAGTGGAACAGAGAAGAAGGAAGTGGAAGAGAGAGGAAGGAAGTGGAACAGAGAGGAAGGAAGTGGAACAGAGAGGAAGGAAGTGGAACAGAGAGGAAAGTAGTGGAAGAGAGAAAAAGGAAGTGGAACAGAAAGGAAGGAAGTGGAACAGAGAGGAAGGAAGTGGAACAGAGAGGAAAGTAGTGGAAGAGAGAAAAAGGAAGTGGAACAGAAAGGAAGGAAGTGGAACAGAGAGGAAGGAAGCGGAACAGAGAGGACTCTGGGAGAAAGAGGGAGGAAGATCAGGATCTAAACGGCGGAACAACGGGAGCCGAACAAAGAGAGAGGAGCTGTTGAAACTAACTGCTGCTTTCATGTCGGCTTGAAAGACAGTAAAAACGGGTTTGACGGAGTTAAAGCGCCGCGGCCTCAAACCCGAGACAGACGTTCAAAGACGAGCCTGCGGGGATCCATTAGCGCCGACTGAACTCCACCGCACTTCCCTTCCACCCTTCCCTTCATCCCCTCCTCCTCCTCCTCTCTCCATTCATCCCTGTTTGTCTTGTTAAATCACGTCTTTGCTCTTCATCCCTCCTTTCTTTCCATTTCTTTTTATTTTACATCTAATTTGTAAAGTTTGGGCCTGAAAGTTGAACGCTGAGAGCAAAGTGAAATGAAAAGTTAATTACTGCAGGAGAGAAACAAACGCTGGGAGCAGCGGTAACGACGACTCTGCGCTTCTTGTTGTATTTTTCCAGGAAGAAAAGCTGCAGATATTTTTATGAGCCTTAAACTTAAATTTAAAAAACAACTGTTGCAACTTCTTTATCAGCACATGATGATAAACCAAACGGTTACCTATGCAGTGGAAAAGTATCTAACACCTCCGAAGACGCACATTCTAACCACCAGCGATACCTGAGTAATAATAATAATAATATATATTTTTTTTTTATTATTATTATTATTATTATTATTATTATTATTATTATTATTATTATTATTATTATTATTATTGTATATATCAGTACTGTTTATAGTGTGTCATACTCTGTTATTATGATTGTATTATTATTATTTCTATTTCTATTGATGCCTCTTGTTTTGCACTATCCCCTTTGCTGCTTTGTTGCTTTGTTGCTTTAAGGAATATCTTATCTTATTAATAATAATAATAATAATAATAATAATAATAATAATAATAATAATAATAATAATAATAATAAATAATATTAATAAAAACAATAATAAAAATAATAGTAACACTACTAATAATAGAAAATGATGATAATAATATCATAATAATAATAATTATAATATAATGATGACAATAACAATAATAACAATAAAAATGATGATAATAATAATAATAATAAATAATAATAATAATAATAATAAATAATAATAATAATAATAATAATAATAATACAATAATGCTAATAATAATAATGACAATAACAATAATGCTTATGATAATAAATATAATAATAATAGTAATAATACAAAATAATAATAATAATAATAATAATAATAATAATAATAATAATAATAATAATAATAATAATAATAAAAATAATTAATAATAATAATAATAATAATATAAGAGCACTCTTAAATAAAGACTAAATATGGCTCCCATTAGTGAATTAGTGTAACCTGCAGTCCAAACTGGACCGGCAGGATGCTGGTCCGACCTGAGTGACCTCACGATGACCCCACACATCTCCATAGCAACCTACAACCCTCAGTGGCCTCTTAGTTTGAGTCTCAGTGAAGTTAAAGTCGCTACATCAACCAGCCGCCCATCAAACGTCTGAAGCAGCGGGTGGTCAAGGCGAGCTTTGATTGACATGTGGTGGGCGTGTTTACGTCGGCTCCTGAGTAACATGGTCACATGACCTCACTCTGCGTCCAATAAAAACCCAGATTTAACCTCTCGACTAAAAACTGGGTTGTGGGAGGGAAACGATATTCAGAGTCTAGAGTGACACGAAGAAAAAAGAAGGAGAGAAGAGAAACACGTCTAAAAAAAGAGAAGGAGGACAAAATGCTCCCATTCATTGTATTCCTCTGAGGCTGGCAGGGCTTCACACACAAAGATCTGCTTTTACCGGGGGGGGGGGGTTCAGAGACGACCCCTCCAGCCCCTAAGAAAACACCAGGTCTCCTTCCTCCGACGGCCACCAGACACCAACAGACCTACAGATGCAGGAGTCTGGTTGTGGGGGAAGATCTACACACACGTGTGGAGGAAGACCAGCAACAGATTCAGGGAGGAGGAGGAGGAGGTAAAAACATCCATCCATCCATCCATCCATCCATAAATCCATCCATCCTTCATCCATCCAACATCCATCCATCATCCAACCATCCATCCATCATCCATTCATCCATCCAACATCCATCCATCATCCATCCAACATCCATCCATCCATCATCCATCCATCCATCCAACATCCATCCATCCATCATCCATCCATCCATCCATCATCCATCCAACATCCATCCATCCATCATCCATCCATCCATCATCATCCATTAGGGCTGGGCGATATGGACCAAAAGTCATATCTGGATATTTTCTAGCTGAATGGCGATACTCGATGTATATCGATATTTTTTCTGTGCCATAATTGGTATCCCCCAAATCGTTTCCCCCAAAGCATTATAGCATAGCATCTCTGTTAGCATCTCTGTTAGTATCTCTGTTAGCTTCATTTTTTTCTGAGGCAATCCCTTAAAAAAACAGTCAGTTTTAATACAAAGCCTCGTGCCAAATGTCACACAGGTTCCTTTATTAACAGAGGTCTGCACAATATCTAAATGTATAAAACAAATGAAATAAAAATAAACTGCCTGCATATATAGAATAAAAATGCTTCTTGAATAAAATAAAACAAATATCCCTTTCCTGCATAACAATTAAATTAAAATACACTGTGCAATTAATACAATGTAGACAGTAACAGGCAGACTTTTCCACTGAGGTTGACAGTTGTGCAAATAACAAAACTTTTGTGCAAATCTCAAATAAAACATTCAAGTCAGTTTGTCACAAAATAAGCTATATCAAAATCATTAAAAAAAAAAAAAAAAAAAATATCGATATAAACGATATTGTCTCGTACCATACCGCGTTTGAAAATATATCGATATATATTAAAATCTCGATATATCGCCCAGCCCTACCATTCATCCATCCAACATCCTCCTACATCACGCTGCTGACTGTGTTTCCCTTCATCCTCCGATCTGAACTCTCCTCTCCTCGGAGGAGGAGGAGCATCTGAGCAGGAGTCTGCTTTTACCCCCCCCCCAGATGCCCATCGGGCCCCGGGGCCTCGGCACCTAATGAAGTCCGGTACGAGCTTCATTAAGATCCGAGGCTGGAGTCTCCTCATAAAAGAGGAAGAAGAAGAAGAAGAGAGGGAGGGAACCCCGGCCCTCATTAACTGCCTGTTAAAGCTCCGTAGCAACAGGGGGGGGGTTCAGCGGCGGTCCCACCACTTACAGAGAAATAAAATAAAACAGGGCCGTCTAATGGAAGCTGGCTGGACGCCCAGGAGGCTCCTGGCCGCTCGGCCGGGGGATTCTGGGAGATTAAACGCAGCGGCACGATGCCTCTCTAAAACACCTGCTGATGTCGTTCTCTGTTGGCTTTGTGTTAATACAGGGACACGATGCTGACCTGCATCTTCCAGACGGGGTACTTAGGACTGCCCACATGAGCCGTAATTATTCTAAAAACAAACGGATGGACGACATCAGCAAAAGACGGAGCGGTGTGGGCCCCAGGGGGATTCTGGGATATCGATCAGCGGGCGATCAATGCAGAGTGAGGGATCCCAGAACAACCAGGGGGGGTTACTGGTGTGTCTGCTCTCTGATGCAACGTGATGGACAGCTGTCAATCAAACAGGGGGCGTGGGCTAGGAATGGGCGATATTTTACCGTAACGGTAAGAATTTGTCATCTCACGGTATAAATGATAAATTCCCGTTGGTGACGTTTTTGTGTAAAGATGATTTATGGTTCTGCGTTAAATCCACGCGTTAAATTCACATACGTGAAGGAAGCCAGAGAAAAAGAAAGAAAGATATGAGCCTGAAAGAAAGAAAGAAAGAAAGAAAGAAAGAAAGAAAGAAAGAAAGAAAGAAAGAAAGAAAGAAAGAAAGAAAGAAAGAAAGAAAGAAAGAAAGAAAGAAAGAAAGAAAGAAAGAAAGAAAGAAAGAAAGAAAGAAAGAAAGATAAATTCCCGTTGATGACGTGTTTGTGTAACAAACATGGCGGATCTGAGAGCGAGGAGTCATTACAGTTTTGCAGTACAGGTGGACTCATTTAATTGGTTTGTATTAATTCAATTTAATTGGTGTAGTTTAGTAGCATTTAGTATCTTTTAGAGCAGTGTTTTGGGGGCTCCAAGACTGAATGTGGTGATATATTTATACAAAGGTGGAGTTGAATTGGTATTTTTTTATCGTCATTTTTATCGTTATTGGGATAAATGCCAGAAATTATCGTGATACATTTTTTTGTCTATACCGCCCATCCCTAGTGTGGGCGTGGCTATGGAGGGGGGGTTACCTGGATCTGCTGCTGCAGGACGTTGATCTTGTGCTGCTGCTGCAGAAGCTGCTGCTGCTGCCGGGAGATCTGCAGGGGAGAGACGGAGACGGGTCACTTCCACTGAGATGATACCGGGACCGGGACCAGGACCAGGACCAGGACCAGGACCGGTCTCATCCCGGCTCAATGACACCAGGGAGGGCAGTGCAACCCAGTGGAAAAGCATCCACACAACTGTTTGCAAAAGAAAATAAAACCCTGAACACCAATCATGTGATTGAAGTTGCTTTCATCAATGAAAATCATAATTAGGAATCACCAGGAGAGACCACGTCTCTCCAGTGTTAGCGTCGCTCCATTGGCTACCTGTAAAATTCAGAATCCAATTTAAAATTGTATTACTTGCATATAAAGCCCAAAACGGCTCGGCTCTGCAGTATTTACAAGACCTGATAGTGCCTTATGTTCCTGGCAGAGCTCTCCGTTCTCAGAGTGCAGGTTTACTCGTAGTTCCTAGAGTATCTAAATGTAGATTTGGAGGGCGGGCGTTCTGCTATCAGGCACCATTACTATGGAACCAATTTCCAATCTGGGTTGATGTAGCTAGATGTTGTTGTTGTTTGTTTACTTTATTTTCATGAATAAACACCAGGTAACATGTTTGTATTTGATCAGATGATTGTTAAGTGTTTTTTTCCCAGGGTGCAGCAGCTCCTGCCCCGGGGCCGTGGTGTTGGTCCTGGAAGGTCGTTAATGTTTTTACTCGGAGCCGTAATTACAGGCTGCTGATTGGAGGCGGAGCTCCATTTACACACTTGTCATATTCCATTAGAGGCTCCGTGTTGCTGCAGGTACGAGCCGCTCAGGTCCCCCCCCGGGCCCCCCGCCCCCCCGACCTGCTGCTCCTTTGTGCTCCTCTCTCAGCTGGTATGTGTTTTGATGGGAGGCCTGAACTTGTCCGAACAGAGCCGGTCGACTACGACCGACAGCGAAAACAAGATCCTGGAAACGACCGTTTCCTGAGAGTCTCACTGACTCTGGTCTCGCTGTTTCAGTCTGTGTCCAAACACAGACACACAGGTAACCAGGTAACCAGGTAACCAGGCATCCCATTATCCAGGTACCCAGGTATCAAAGTAACCAGGCAACCAGGTAACCAGTTAACCAGTTATCCAGGTAAATCAATTCAATCCAATTAAATTTTATTTATATAGCGTCTAATACAACAGATGTTGTCTCCAGACGCTTTCCAGAGACCCAGAACATAAACATAAACCCCCGAGCAATTATTACATAAACAATGGCAGGTAAAAACTCCCATAGTGGGAGAAAAACCTTAAGCCAAACATTGGCAAGAAAAACTCCCCTTTAGGAGGGAAGAAACCTTGAGCAGGACCAGGCTCATAAGGGGGGACCCTCCTGCCGAAGGCCAGACTGGGGGTCGGGGACGTCAACAGCACAGCAGGCAGGTGGAAGCAGCAACGGGATCACCAGGGGTGGGGACCGCAGGCCAGCACGCAGCTGCCGAAGCTCCGGCCCAATCAGCAAGTCCCAGGTTGGGGTGCAGGGTCGGGGAAGGGTTGAAAAGGGGCAGGGCCAGGGAGAGGAGTCTTGAGGGACGAACCTTCTCCCCCGCCCAAAAGGGGCCGTTACCCTGCCCCCCTCACTCCCACACTGCAGGATCCGGTGTTTTACACCGGATCCTGCAGTGTAATCAGTTATCCGGGTATCAAAGTAACCAGATAACCAGGTAAACAGTTATCCAGGTAACCAGATAACCCGGTAACCAGGTGAACAGGTAACCAGGCATCCCATTATCCAGGTACCCAGGTATCAAAGTAACCAGGCAACCAGTAAACCAGTTATCCGGGTATCAAAGTAACCAGTTAATCAGGTAACAAAGTAACCAGGTAAACAGGTAACCAGGCAACCAGGTATCAAAGTAACCACGCAACCAGGTAACCAGATAACCAGGCAGGTAACCAGTTATCCGGGTATCAAAGTAACCAGTTAATCAGGTACCAAAGTAACCAGATAACCAGTTATCCAGGTAAACAGGCAACCCGGTAACCAGATAAACAGTTATCCAGGTAACCAGGATTCCAGGACCAGGACTGAGCTCCATGAGGTCCAGGACGCGGCCTGGCCCTGAGTGGGCGGGGCTAAGCGGGTCCTGGCCCGGAGTGGGCGGGGCTAAGCGGGTCATGGGCCCCCCAAGTGGGCGGGGCTAAGCGGGTCCTGGCCCAGAGTGGGCGGGGCTAAGCGGCTACCTGCTCCTGCTGCTGCCGCGCCACCTCCATCTGCTGCCGCTGCTTCTCCAGCTGCGTGGCCGCCACCTTCTTCTGCTCGTCGTGAGCCGCCAGCAGCTGCTCCCTCAGGCTGATGAGCTGGGAGATCATGGTGGACAGCTGCCGCTCCTTCTGCTGCAGGGACTCCGGGGTTCCTGAGGAGACAGGAAACAGGAAGCTGTCAGGGGGGTCAGAGGTCAGGGAGGAGGGACCAGCAGGTAAAGGTAGTGATGCACCGAAATGAAAATCTGTGGCCGAAACCGAAACCGAAAATAACAATAAACACTTTGCCGAATACCGAATAATATCGTTTTTTTCTCCACTTATTCCACCGAACACCGAAAGTGTTTTTTTGCTATTTTCGGCCGAACAATTGCGGTTACGAACATTCGGTGCATCACTAGGTAAAGTTCTGGGTCATTGAGGTGTGCAGGAAACACAACGCCGACGGGGAAAGACAGCTGTAGTGGTGAACTATTGCTGCAAAGCATTCTGGTAAATGATTTAGAGTTGAATATGAGATGATTCACAGGTGGAAACATTCAGAAACCAACAGGTTGTTGGGCCGAGACAGGAGCCCTCATTACCCAGAATTCCCAGGGGTTGTAAACAAAGCTGCGGTGAGCTAACCTCTGCGGTGAGCTAACCTCTGGAAACCAGCATCTGTTCAGGCTGCGTCAGGTTGGTGATTCAGACATTCCTGGAGGTTTGTGGCTCGACGTGGAAACGTTTACTACTCCCCCACTTCCATCCGCCCACCCCGCCCCGCCCCACTTCCACCCAAACACACACACTCCCCCCCCCACACACAAACACACAACCTGCCCCCCCGGTGCAAAAACAAGTTAATTTAGAGAAACTTGTTTTTTACAAGACTTCCGATGTGACTTCCTAAAACCGGAGTAGTGAAGTTGATGGATGGATGGATGGATGGATGGATGGATGGATGGATGGATGGATGGATGGATGGATGGATGGATGGATGGATAAATGGATGATGGATGGATGGATGGATGGATGGATGGATGGATGGATGGATGGATGGATGGATGGATGGATAAATGGATGATGGATGGATGGATGGATGAATGGATGATGGATGGATGGATGGATGGATGACGGATGGATGGATGGATGGATAAATGGATGATGGATGGACGGATGGATGGATGGATGGATGGATGGATGGATGGATAAATGGATGATGGATGGATGGATGGGTGGATGGAGGGATAAATGGATGATGGATGGATGGATGGATGGATGGATGGATGGATGGATGGATGGATGGATAAATGGATGATGGATGGATAGATGGATGGATGGATGGATAAATGGATGATGGATGGATGGATGGGTGGATGGAGGGATAAATGGATGATGGATGGATGGATAGATGGATGGATGGATGGATGGATGGATAAATGGATGATGGATGGATGGATGGATGGATGGATGGATGGATGGATGGATGGATGGATGGATGGATGGATAAATGGATGATGGATGGATGGATGGATGGATGAATTGATGGATAAATGGATGATGGATGGATGGATGGATGGATGGATGGATGGATGGATGGATGGATGGATGGATGGATGGATGAATTGATGGATAAATGGATGATGGATGGATAAATGGATGATGGATGGATGGATGGATGATGGATGGATGGATGATGGATGGATGGATAATGGATGGATGGATAAATGAGTGAATATATAATGATATGTATAATGATAAACCTTTTCTATCTACGTCGGGCATCTTTATGGTTTTGGTTGTGTGTGTGTGTGTGTGTGTGTGCATGTATGTGTATGTGTGTGTGTGTGTGTGTATGTGTGTCTGTGCAGTCCGTGGTGGGCGGAGGAGAGGGGGGACCGGGGGTCCGGGTCCTTGTTGATGAGGACAGCAGCAGTCGGGAAAAAACAGTTTTTGTGGCGTGAGGTTTTGGTCCTGATGGGCGGCAGCTCCTGCTAGAGGGAAGGATGTGTAGGTGTATGTGCTGAGGTTCAGGGTTCTGGTGTCTGAGTGTCTTTGTGAGGTGGGGGGCCCGGTGGGGGGGCTGCAGGGTGGCCCCCCGACGCTACCTGCATACTAACAGAGTCCCCATTGTGGTCCCGTCAGGGCCCCATTGTACCCCCGGACCCCCCAGACCCCCCCCACCAGTGTTACCCCCCAGCCCCCGAATCAAAGGCAACATTCTCCTCTTTTTCTCTGTTTGGTCTTTTAGCCCCCAAAGACTGCAGAAGAAGACCTGGACACGCCCCCCTGTGACATCACACAGGAGAGCTCTGCTGAACCCTCAGGGTCCTCGTGCCGGGGGGGCCTGGGGGGGCGCAAACATTTCTGTTTCTGTTTAAAGTAACAAATCTGAATACTATTAGGGGGTGTGGCCTTTTCATTGGCAGCCGGAACGTCCAATGGTGAGCTGCTGTCACTTTAGCTACTTTAGAAGTAGAACTAGTCATGGTTCCAGTTCTACTAGTCCTGGTTCCAGTTCTACTAGTCCTGGTTTCAGTTCTACTAGTCCTGGTTCCAGTTCTACTAGTCCTGGTTCCAGTTCTACTAGTCCTGGTTTCAGCTCTACTAGTCCTGGTTCTAGTTCTACTAGTCCTGGTTTTAGTTCTACTAGTCCTGGTTTCAGCTCTACTAGTCCTGGTTTCAGCTCTACTAGTCCTGGTTCTAGTTCTACTAGTCCTGGTTCTAGTTCTACTAGTCCTGGTATACTAATAAGGCGGCGTGTGCGTAGGATTTATACTAAAAGTGCACATACAATCAAAAGCCGAAAATGCCGGGCGCAAAAAAAAATCCGGATCAATAAAACCATGTGCAGCACACTTGCAAGCAATGTTCCTTTATGAATCACAGTCCAGCTGGAAGGCTGCGCAGCTGAATCCGCCTCATATCCCGCCCTCTACACGCCCACTTTTTACCATAAATGCATATGGATGAGCCTACTGAGCATGCGCAGTGGCTTCCTGCAGCCTGTTTGGCTTCAGGATGAATGAGAAGTATCCAGCCACCGTGCCACTGAATTTCACTGAGATCTGAGATCGAGATGTTGAGGATGAGGTGGAGGACAGGAAAACGTCATTATTTTGTGGTCAGAGTAAAAGTAGAAAAATAAATAGTATAAAATACAGCGATTGGCAGCACGCCGTTGCTGCGCGGAACGCCATGAGTGCGTCGTTTTAACGCGGGACCCTAATTTAGGCTTAGACCCGCACCTAAAGGTTTCACGCGTGCGTAAAACTCATTATATATATAAAAAAATCTGTGTCCCTTTCGGGAAAAAATGAGGGCTCCGTGGGGCTCCCTAAACGCTCTACGAAGCCCCTCATTTGTTCTGTCCTAAAGCGGTGGGTGAAGAGGAGGTTGCAGCAGCAGCAGCAGAGTCCTGACTGACGCTGTGTTTCAAACACAGAGGGACACGATCAGCGCTATTTTATTATAAGTCTGATATGTGATGACATTATTAAGAATATGACATGAATCTGGCTTCATTTCACCACCTCTCACCCTGCGTCGCCAGTTCCCCGTGTCTTAAGTAAATTCTTATGGGAGGGTCCGAGTTGCCGTAAAGATAAGCAGATTTTTCGGTTAGTTTTTTCTTTTTAGATCCGAGGCTTTGCGTAGATGGCGGCTTCCGCAACTTTCAGGCCCTTTTTCTGCGCAAGCAAGCTTTATAGATGAGGCCCCTGGTCTTCTTCTTGGTCTTGTTCTTGTTCTTCTTCTAGTTTTATGTTTGTGTATTGTTTTTATGTAAAGTGCTGCATTCTATGCATGAAAGGTGCTCTATAAATAAAGTTTGATTTTATTTGTTCTTTGTCTTTTTCTTGGTCTTCTTCTTGTTGGTCTTGTCTCCTCCTCCTCCTCCTTTACCCCCCCAGATCTGTTGTAGTCTCCCCAACCAGAGTCCGGCCTCCTGCTTCCCACACAAAGGGGGGGGTTTGTTGTGTAACACAACAACTGGAGGATTATGGGATGTTCATACCAGCCGCTGCTGGCTCCGCCGCCGACCCGCAACCTTCCGCTCTCCATCCGTCGGGATTACCCACACCTGCTGGGACCGGGGGCCGAGGCCGGGGGCCCGGCCCAGTTCTCCCTCCGGAGTCCAGATCCAGACCTGCAGGTCCTCTACAGACCACTAGGGTCCAGATCCAGACCTGCAGGTCCTCTACAGACCACTAGGGTCCAGATCCAGGTCCTCTACAGACCACTAGGGTCCAGATCCAGACCTGCAGGTCCTCTACAGACCACTAGGGTCCAGATAAAGACCTGCAGGTCCTCTACAGACCACTAGGGTCCAGATCCAGACCTGCAGGTCCTCTACAGACCACTAGGGTCCAGATCCAGACCTGCAGGTCCTCTACAGACCACCAGGGTCTGGTGTCTCACCTTTGACGTCCCCCAGCAGCTCCGTGGCGTTCAGCCGGTCCACTCGGTCCTTCCAGTCCCGGGACAGCAGCCGCTCCACGCAGGGGGGGTCTGGAAACACACACGGATCAGGACTCCAGGAGCTGCTCAAGGACATTTCAAGGCAGTTCATCTGAGGGATTCACATCAGAATGCAAAATACGGGGGGGTGGGACCCCCCCGATTAACCCTTCAGCCCTCCTGAAGGACTCAAAAGCCAAATTTAGGGGGGGTCTCAATGTTGTCAAAAAAATAAATAAATTAGGCTATATAATATATTATGATAATTTGATTGT